>NC_051224.1:20062500-20080000 GCF_015220715.1 Pygocentrus nattereri | reverse complement strand
TTATTGTATTGATCCCAAACTTTTAAATTGAATCTGGGCTAATTATTTCAGAAACACACATCGTCCTGGTTCCCAGTCCATAGTGTTTGTACATTTTCTCACCAGTACATCCGTGCTGGCGATGGAGGACAATTTGAGGTACTCCACGGCTCTTTGCTGCAGCTCTACATCGCTGTTTCTGATCTGACTGTCACAGCGCAGCACCTCCTGGATGGTGGGTTTGGTCTCAGGGAACAGATTAATGAACTTTATATAGGCAGACAGGAGAAGAGCGCGCGTGGGCACCGAACACAGATGGAATTTAGAGTGCAGAAGGTTAAATTGAACAAGTGGACTAGAGAGAGGGAGAGAAAGAAAAGGGCATCAATGCATTGTTAAATCGCCTAGATACAGGTTTAAAAAAAAAAACAAAACAAAGCAAAACAAAACAAAAAAAAAAAAAGGGTAATTGAAAGAACAGCTCACCTAGAGCGAGGGTCACCAGCAATAAGGTTACCGAACTCTCCCAGGATGTAACCCCCAACCTTTACCATGTTTTCATGACAAGCTGGAGCCTGCAGGGCCTGGGGTCAGAGATCAGATATCAGTTAAAACATTGTAGAGGTGTCCAGAATGTCCAGAGCTGTAGATGATTCCAAAATGACTCTGAAAGCTGTACAACATCTAGTAGGGCTGAAAGATGCATAGTTTTTATACAGAGATCGCAATTTGAAAAAGCGGCAATTTTTAAATAAATAAGGCCTGAAATTACAAAGCTGATGATCAAATCTCAAGGTAAATAACTTGACATTATAATTATTCACAAAGGTATAACTTCTTGCCGTTTCTAAAATACTTGAGATATTGAAGAAAACAGCAAACGCCTTTGGGTGTGTAGTGTATTTAAAGGGCCCACCAAATATATAATAAGCTACTATTGTATATTAAATAATTATGAACATTCCTTTTTAAAATCTTGAATGGTGCAGAATAATAACTAAACCTAACGAAGAATGACTTCCTCTAAAACTTGTAAGAAAATAAGAGCATCCCTGTAGAACAGCAGAGTGGTATGTGTCTGTACCTCAAAGACAGTCTTGGCGGCGTATCCCTGCACATCGTCCCGGTTGATGACAATTTGGATGACACGGTACCAAACTTCCTCACTCACGTAGTCTCCAGCAATGCGGATCAGGTTCAGGATGGTGTCCACGTACCATGAGTAATCCACCGCGTACTTCTCTGCCAGGATGGCCACCTTCAACACCTGCAGCAGAGAAGAGCTATGTGCACATCTGAACAGGCTTAAAGAGTGAGACTACAGGGCACAGAGGTGGACACGCACCATCTCTTCTCTGATTGAGTAGTCGGCTGTTTCCAGGTAACTCAGCATCTCTGCAACAATCTGCTTGGCGTTGCTGCGGTCGCACATGGCATAGAGCAGGTCAGCCGCTCTCTGACGGACACTGACGTCCCTCTCAGTCTGAGGAACACAAATGAAAGAGGAAGAACAAGAAAATAAGGGAGCAAGAAACAGTAAAATAAAGTGATTAAAAGATGTGTTGAAACGGTCACGCGCATGCATGGACACTATAGAATACATCCACGATTTTTTGATTCTTCATAAACAACTGTTCGGCTTAAACTGAATTTTTAAACTGAAAATGTATGTTTAAAAACCAAAAATAAAGAAACAGCAAATCTAATCTAGCTTCTATAAGCCAGCATGATGTGAGTGCATGCAAAGGGTAGCCAAATTTTATGGAGGAGACAGAATTCGGTGTCTAAAAGGTTTGACAGCAGTGTTTGGCTACTTGAAGTTTATGTTTTTACAGTTCAATAGTTTTAATAAAAGGCTAGATGTGGTGTGAGAGGGGGTGCATTTAATGAAGAGATTTGAGTGACTGACTTAACTAAATCAGTAAACATTGGCCTCATAGCGCTAGTGCTAAACTAAATCAGCAAAATTTGGACACAATTCAGGTCTTAGCTGATTAACTTATTATCGGGAAAGAGGAAAACTGCAAACTAGATTTTCCCTGAATCATTTCTTTATGAAGTCTGCCGACTCAAGGGAACAAGAGGAGTAGGTTTTTGTTCATGCTTGTTGTCAACCAGTCTACAAATCAATATCTCTATCTCTGCAAAGAAACTGCAGCTTTTAATGTATTCTCTTGAGCCATTAAAATTGCTTTACACTCAGGGGAAAAGGTATACAAGACAACAGACAGCAGGCCAAGTCATCTTCTTTCAGCTTCATTTGATGCACAATAAACAAGCCCTCACAAGATGGTGTGAAAGATATTTGCAAAGTGGTACAGAATTTAACATGCATAATAAAGAGCTTCTTAAAACATTAGATCACACAATGACTAAAATACATGTGGTTGGTTTAGTGCAGTAGGTGACACCTCTGCCCTCTAAGCTGCAGACTGGAGTTTGATCCTCCTACTGGTATACTATACCAATAAGAATCCTTGGGCAAGACTACCTTCGCTTGCCTCTGTAAAGTGATCAAATTGTAAGTTGCTCTGGATAAGAGCGTCTGCCACCTAAAATGCTGTAAATATAAATGTAAAATTCTCTTTTCATTTTGTATGTGTGAGCACCTCCCACAGAAAGCCTATACATGTGTGAATCCTCACCTTAAGGGCGTTGATAACCGTCTCAATGTGTGTTTTGACGGCTTCGTGGGAGAATTCTGAGCTGGCAAGGGTGCACATACTCTCCAGGGCCAGGTAGCGCAAGTTGGTCTCCCTGTGCTGCAGGAACTGACCAAGCTGGTTGCACGCCCGCACCAGGAGATTGGGTTCACTGTAGTTTACAAATACGTATCACAGATATACATATGCAGACACACATTATAACATCACTGAATGCTGCACTTGTGAAAAACATAACAAGGAAAAGTCCTGTTGTAAACATTAGGGGTAGACAGATAAGAATTTGCACTGCTCACTAAAATAATCTGCATAAGTGAGTTTTAAGAATTTTTTTTGTTAGGAACGGTTAGTGAATGAGCCCAATTGTATTTACAATTAACAATTATGCTTTAATACCAAACTAGTCATTTGATGCTTTTAGCAAAGCGATATTCATTAAAACTTACAATATTAAGACCATTGTCATTGTGGTGAACGTGGTGGTCCACCCATGCTGAGCTGAACCACCCTCATGTTCTGCAACCTAGATTGTCATTAGGTACTGTTTAGCTACTGCAAAGACCCAACCTCTCGGTGCAATATCAGCTTATTTAGCAACTTATTTTATAGAGTGATATTAGCAAACTTTAGGCAAAGGAACAGCATTTATGTCAGCCAGACTAGCTCAACACCATGGCCGCCTACACCATCACATTACCTACCGTAATGGTTATAGCTAACGAAGTAAGACAAAATTAGATTTGATGCGATTCAGGTCAGTCAAACCAAACAGGCTGGTTAAAAGACAAAAGAAAAAAAATCTCGAGTGGCCAGCTCTGCAATTGCAGTGGTCATAATATGAACTAATTGGCCAGGGACACATATGAGATGACTACAGGAGAAATGAGCAAAAAAATAATCCAAGTAAGAGGAAAGTGTAAATACAAAATGTGTACCTGTCATAATGAATAATGAGGGCGATGGCTTCAAACAGTATGGCGTTCTTGGCGTTTGAGTGCTGGACCTTCTTGGACTTGGGTGGTTCTTGGGCTTTATTAAGAATGGTCTCGAGACATTCAACTAGCCGGCCCTTGACGGCGCCATCCTCAGGCGGAGGGTAGCACTGCAGGAGACGGAGCAGCTTGCAGGAGAGCCAAGGGGCAGGGACAAAGTAATAGGTGTAGTCCTGCAAGTCAGTGGACGCTGACGACACAATCTGAACAAGAGACAAGCACACCTTTGTTTAATATGAAACGGTATATCGGTGATCCATCCAACAGTAGATTAGTCTTAGCAGAACAAGAGACTCACCCTGCTGAGGCGAGACACTGCGAGTGACACACAGGTTTTAAACTCCTCTGGGTTCTTCTGGCTGAGGCAGGTGATGAGGGAAATGGCAGCAGTGACGACTCCCTGAAACAGACCAAGAGGACAATCAGAAATGAAACAAAGTGGTAAAGACCAAGTTAAAAGAAAAAAGCAGTAGGTGGACACTTTAGGACACCTAAAACGAAGGTGATAACTACAATGTCCTTGACCTCTTCTTCTGTTGACTTTTGGCTGCCTTTTAACTGAGAAGTCCTGCTTTATGAAATACCTTCCTAAAATAACAGATAATTTAAGAAGTGATAGTGCTGGGCTTTGGGTAAGACCCACCATGTGCTGATCATTAAGCAGGTGCACCACTCTGGAGGTCCACTCTCCCATCAGCACTAGGTCTGGAGAGGTCCTGTAGAGCCGCAGCAGGCACAGAGCAGCAGACTGTTTCACACTGTCCATTGTGTCCCTGCCAAATCCACCACAACAAAAACAGATCCACAACAGTTACTACACAGAAGCAACTCTTTTGGGTCAGACGTTTCCATGGAGCTTTCATCATTTCATCTTTTTTCTTTTAAGACAGGGACTGACTCAACTACGCACAAATATCCAAATCTCATGTAACAGTTCAAATAAATAATTTCCCAATCCTACTCTGCAGATTCTTTGCTTTCAACTCATTAACCATTTAATAAGCTCCTGTGTGTTGGGTTTGTTGGAGCATGGAAAATACAAAATAAGCAGAGCAGGATCTTCAGGACTGGAATCATTATAAGAAATGTCAATGCTGTCAAATGTTTTTGTCATCATATTCTCACCATAGCAATTTTATTTTTTATTTTTCCTTCCCTTCATTGTTATTTACTTCAAGTATAATGCTGAATAACTACTTCCACCCCCCACCCCCAACACCCACACACTGAAGAGCTTTAATCTCTTTTCATTTCACCCGATCCAGCCCATCTCTTGATTTCTTGCATACTGATTCAAACTACAAAACTGTTATTATGCTCCTTTTCTACCCATTCAATCTAACTCTACAATCTCTTCATCCTGCACAAGATCCTACCACCCACCCTTCATTTCCCATTGATCCTTCCCTGCACTACATAATTGCTGGTTCTCACCCTGCCACCAGGATGCGAGGGATCTCTCCGGCGAAGGCCTCAGCCATCTCCCTGCTACCCACATTGGCGATACAGTGCAAGGCCAGACACATGAAGGTGGGGTTCCTGCTAGACAGGTCGTTCTTTATGGCATTATTGATCAGCCTGATAAGCTCACTGTTGCTGTTCACCAACACAGAGATGAACAAATAACCCTAAGAGAGAGAGACAGGAGGGAAAGAGAACAAACACATTTGAACAACCTGACACACAGGTAAGGGAGCATTATTATTATATTATATTATAGCATTATATTATATTCGCTCCAAACACTTGAGCAGCACTTGGCCAATTTACTTTTATTCTTGTGGATCTGTGTATTGATTTTATATTGAAATTAACATGAGCAGGCCAAGCACATACATCGTTACTGTGAGACAAAAACGTCCTTGATTTTCAATGTATGTTAATGTAAAAAGTTTATATTCCCAAAAGTTGGTCTCTTTCTACTGATCAAGAACTATGAAAAATCTGTACTGGCATACTTGGCTGTAGAGAAATCAGAATAGGTCTTAAAATCATTACTGGTGTAGCCGTAAACAAAGTATCAATATGATTGTCTTACACTTGTCCCTTGAAATTACTACATGTCCTTAACACCCTTCCCCCTCCCTGGGAGGCGTGTATCATGTGAGCTTGGAGTGGCCGCTTTGATGGCTCAGCTTTGAGAGGCCTGTATAATGACTGAGCTTGGAGTTGAAGTAAAGAGAATAACTGCAGCACTGCAGAAATGTCATTTCCCGACAGACTAACAGAGACAGCAGGCCCAACTGCTCAGACACCGAGTACCGAACCACAGGAGAGTGCTTTTCTCTCTCGCTGAGCAAATGTGTCTCACACACTGCCGAAGGCCCTGCTGCTCTTTGCGTAGCCCTCTCTGCACTGCTTTCTTTCAAAGTCTCTCAGTCAAGCCTTGTTCATCCCTTTTCCATCGCCTCCCTACCAAATCCTTGTTTTTTGACACATTTTCTATCTTTCCTATTAGTGCCTGGATTTTGTGGTTGTTTTACCACCAACTATGACTCACATGGATGTGATGAATAATCTTTTGCACAATTAACCACTTTCAATGCACAAATACAATTAAGCGTGTTCATTATATCAAGCATTGCTTGATAATATGAGGCAAGTTATATGCAAATTTGCACTGGAGCCTGATCAGCTAAAGATTTCAAAGCAATGCTACAAATGTACTGCAGGCTAATGACCCCTATGCCTGACCACTTGCTTGTTCTTGTTGAGAAAGACCAGAAAGTCAACACTGTCAAGAATCAAATGCCTGTGAAACAAATTCACAGTGATGCCCAATCCCACTGCTCACACAGGTCCCAATTAGCAGGCGTGGGAATATAGACATTTGCTAGCTATGGAGCTGCTGAAGACCTGAGCCTAAAGAGCAGAATAGTAACAATGGCTAATGTGCACTTCAGATTGAGATGTATACCAAAGATGTGTTAAATGGAAAATAGACACACTATTTGACAAATACTCAGTGCATAACCACAGACTCAGGCAAATGTACACAGATATAAGCTCATGAATCAACCTCAAAAAGCAATGCTGGTTTGTCTGGAAAGATTCAGGATATATATACGGTTTTGAGAAACAGCTTTTCAAATTCAGAGCTTATGCAAGAGTTTTTGAATATTTCTAACAAACAAGCATGTAGCTGAACAAGTAGGAACTCCCACTGTTTCAGTGATTCAACAAGTGAATCATTACAGCGCGAGTGGAGACTTCTTGGCTGCTGACCATTTCACTGTAAGGTTTTATGTTAATTGTGCATTTCTTCTTCTAGATGTATCTGGACATTTGACAAACCAATAAGCATAGCATTACAGTGTGAAATGACAACCTGAATTTCTTTCCACTGCTCAGTACATTTACTCCGAAACACAGTCTCTAAGATGACGTCCACGCCCGAAGGCCTGAAACACCGGATACTTCCAAAAATCCATCAGAGAGTGGACAGTCTTAGGAAACACTCAGAGGCCTGAATGTCTCCACATTCCATAAGAGTAGAAAAAGTAACAATGCAAAATTAATGAGAATGAGAGCCATTCATCGACTGGTTGAATCAGTGAAGTCTTACTACCTCAGCTGCACTGACTGCATGAACCTGAGCTGCATAATTCAAATGCTTAACATCATTGTCTGTAAAGGTTCTCATCTCACAAGAAGACCGAAGCCTTAGATATTTCCCACTGTCATGCAGCATTGTTTGACAGATTGTTAAAGCAGCCAGTTTAACTATGGTTCATGAAGCCTGGCTAGTAAAATAACAAATACAAAGAGAAAACAAACAATCAATCTCTTGTGAACACAGGCAACACTTGAAAGCTAATTTAAATTTTAGTAATGAAAATTACATTTTTTATGTTCAACTGACATAGTACTATGTAGGAACAGCTTACGCCTCTAAAAGCTCCCTCAGTCAAGACATTACATTAAATAATTATGCATACATTGCCTGATCCCTGAGACGTTGTTCCATGGAAGCGTTTTGAAAAAGCTTTTGGTCTAAAATGTATTTTAATCACTTCATTTTGATGCACTCATGGTGGAAGGACACAAGTTCTAAGGCAAATAGTCCCCAAAGAAAGCTACTTTTTCAGACTTATGACTATTTTACAATCAACAATGCACATAATATCTCAGAAGACAAGCGTTGCTTTATGGGTGGTTTGTGATAGTAAATAAAATGGCTATATTTGTACAACTCCTATCACTACCACTGTAAAGAAATCAGAGTCTCTACATTTCTCTACAAATGAACAAATTTCACACCAAACCAATCTGAATTATTATTTGCATCTAAACTCTAAAACGGTTTCATCTAAAAATACATAGAAACATGTACTACGATATAAACCAAAAACAGGCAGAAAACTTAATTACACTGTGATACAAATTTCTGGCCATACCACCCACTACTAGATATAACGTCTATTTCTCTAGGATTACAAATGCAACAACATTAATAAAACACAGGCATTTCAGCCCAGCGTCACTTAAACTTTCTGCTCTTTCGGACCACAATAAAAACATCACCAAATATCAGTTTGAAATACCATGCAAATCTAAACACCTATTTGATGGTGAACATTTTTAAGCAATTATCTGTTGATATGATCTGTTACATAATTCTAAATCAAAGAGTTAATATCTGCCATCTAATATAGATTTACAGTACTAAATACAGATGACTAGTATACATCCTCCGTATTTAATGTAATTTTTGGACAAATATAGGAGAATAGAACATTCTCACATGCTCATCTAAGGTGATGAAATATGATTCTCAGAAGAAAATGTAATATTTGCTGCCCTTATAAGTGAATCTTTGCTGCAGTGCCTCAGGCTAAATCAAAAGACAAACAAAAGCTAAACAAACAGAACAAAACATTTCAGTCTGTATATGATTAGTGAAGCTGAGCATCAAGCAAACACTCGTCAAGTTCACCTGAGTCTGTCTCACCAGCTGTCCCGAGATCAAACACTAATCTAAATTAGCTTTCTCTCCCACATGGCAAAACCTTCACTGAGATGTACTGGTCTTCAAGATCAAAGAGTTTTGTAACATCAATGTGTGTGTGTATAACATTTCATATATATATATATAAAAAACTTTGTATTTTTATATATATATATATATATATATATATATATATATATATACACACACACACACACACACACACACACACATCTGCCATTTCAGATAAATTAGGTAATTCAACAGTGCAAAGCAGAACTGCATGGCTGGTTCACTGCAGCAATGGTGGTAGAAAATTAGTAGCCTCAAGCCTGAATTCATGTCATTTATGACTTGGGACAACAAAGTTCAATATCCAGTAACTGAGCGACCTTGCTTAAATTATAGGCCGGACTTTCAAGCTACAGAAAAAAAATAATAGATGAAAAATGAGCAGTCAGGAAATAGTCAAGCTGCGCAGAGCAGAAGAGAGTGTATATTTAGTCTATAACAGAATAACAGAACAATGGTGTACATGTGAGCGAAGTCAATGAAAAGCTAAAGGAGCTGGGTTAGGCTCAGAGGAAACAGGGGTACTGAAACAATGACTTCACAGGAAGTGCTCCTCCAAACATGACAGCATCATCACATTCTTCAGGAACATACTGTGACGAAAACAGAGCCATTCAAAATGACACAACCACATCTCATCTTTGGAGGAAATGTACGCCTGGGTACAAAGTTCAATTATAACATGCAATCTCTGAAGCTCTGAAATGACATCTCACTCAGCGAATTGCTCTTTGTAGCAACACTCTACTCCCTGGGTTTCTGCTCCCTCTCTGAATGTGCGAGCCAGAAGCGAGCAAGAGGCTGATGGGAGTCTGGCTAGTACAGTGGGTGGCAAATCAGCAGGAGATAATTAGGGCTCATGGTGAGTATAACATGGCTTGGAGTGTCATTGAAGCAGTTTGTGTGGAAGCATTAAAACACAGTCATTGCTCATTCGCTTCAGTTTTGTCTACGTTCTATATAAAACGTACACAAACATTCCTGCAACATAGATGAATTAATGTAGATGGATGAATAAGCAAGAAAAGGAAGTTTCACCTTCAAAACCAAACAAACAAACAAAAAAGATCACCCCACTTACAATCTGTTTCTCGGTGTACTTGTTTGAGCTGAGCAGGTTGACTGCCTCCATGTGGCCAAAGTCGATGTCATGGCCCAGGAGGAAGATGAAGAGCAATTTGCACACATACTTCTTCTTGCTGTAGCCATCCAGAGCCTTGTCCCCCTTAAACTTTGAGCGGATGTTGGCCAACTCTTTGTTGATGCGCTTGATCTCAGCCTCCTTGCTTTTGCCTGTACAGAGAATAAAGGAGAACTGAGACTTTATATCATCTCTGACGAACCAAACTGCGACACACAATTACAGTGGGAAACGTTTTTAAAGCAAGAACTGAATCATTCTCCATAGTAATGTTAAGAGGAAGTAAGTTAGCAAGAAGGTAACTGAATTAATAAGCAAATAACAAAATGTCTCATGAATGTAAAAAATTTAGGGATTGCCAAGTCTTTAAATTTGGATAAAATAACACAACATAGAGAATTTTTGCTCCAAATATGCGATTGACAATCAATCTATTATTTTTATTTTGTTTGATCTATGCTGCAATTTGCTGCAACATAAGCACATACACTGTATTTGAATGCTATCTACCCATCTATGAAAATATTGTGGCATATTTATACATGGCTCATTTTGTGTTAACAGCCAATGGATTTTTGATTTAAGAATGCAAAAATGGCAGTTTGGCACACTAGAAAGCACAATGTTATTTACAGTGCAACTCTGGCTGACAGACAGGACTAACATTAGTGTTTCATGCGTTCACTTAAACGTACACTGTTGTTTTGAGTTAAAAAAGGCAAAGATTCAGCCAAAAAAGATCAGCCATGGGCCAGTTTGGCTGTAAAGAAATCAAATCACTTGAAATTGGCCATAAGAAATTAATCTGTGCTCTTCTAAATGCAAAATGAAAAGCTTATGAAAATAACTGGGAATGATGACATTAGACAGCAGTTTATAACATTATTATATCAAATTAACATTACAAAAAACACAATCCAATAGAAAGACTGCACCATATTCCCTGCTCTACAGAGCAAAGCTACTAGCTTATGTCAACAGTATCTAATGTCAACAGTGATTTGACAATTATACACCTAAGAGGGCACAATATCAATATGGAAAATTCTGTAAACATCAATGATGGGGGCTTTAGTTTAATTACTAACTCTTTAGGGTAAAACAGAGATAAGCTGTCTGCACATGAAACCCTATTTCATGAAGCACATCATAATAATAATCATGCCAAATGCCCAGAGCTGGGTTTCCC
Source organism: Pygocentrus nattereri (assembly GCF_015220715.1). Lineage (NCBI taxonomy): Eukaryota > Metazoa > Chordata > Actinopteri > Characiformes > Serrasalmidae > Pygocentrus > Pygocentrus nattereri. Next base: position 20,069,016 of record NC_051224.1, on the reverse strand, counting down.
ATTAGAATCTTAGCATAATGATTCTTAAATGGTAGAGCGAGCATCACACTGAACAATCTCTCTCTACCCTTTAAGATGGGTAACGCTAAAATGCTTTGGGGAACCTGGGCTCTGGTTGTTTGAAAGCACAATTACAAATGAACAGGAACCACAGCTATGCACAGATGACCACAACTGTGCCTACTACTCTGTCTTTAGGACGAATGCAGCAAATAGCAGTGTTAATGTTGTGGAGACTTAGGGGTGAAGTCCAAGGAGAGATGACCCCATAAAGTATGCAGTGTTTTAGATATAGTTTGCATGCTGCATTTAAGAAATGATACGGTTTTAACCATTTAAAAGGTTTTCCACCGTTTAATGTGTCAACAACCATGTCAGCTACTGAGCAATAACATCATACCCGTGTAGACAAACATAGACCCCCACATTGAGTCAAATCACCTGTTGACCTGTTAAGATTATGTTTAGAATCTCGTCTTCAGCTGCCAGAAAGAAAACACTAAGCATGTTGGCACCACAGAGCTGTAGGCCTTTTCCTTCCAACTGCAATTCCATTAAAATATACTAATGAACACCTGACTGGAAGTTAAAACCACAGCCAAGGTTTGTTTTTGGGTCAATATATCAAAGCAATGGCACTTCTGCTGGAGTCTCAGTGTACCTGTCAAGCCTATTTTATATTTGGTAGTCTAAACATACTATGACTCATTCTCTTCCAAGTCAGCTGAAGGGTGTTTCTGGCTGAAAGGTTTAATGCTGGAGTCTTGCTTCCAGGACCATTTCTCAGTGGGTAAACCGACAGCAGATGACAGATGCATCAAACGAGCACCACACTCATCTGTGTGCCAGAAACAGATTCTGTAAGGCGCTCACATGACGCAAATGGCTGGCATGCGTTTACTGAGATTTACTGAATCTTACCAAGATAAAATTCTACGTTGTATTTACTGGAGGTACCTCACGTTGTTATACCCAACCTACGTCTCCAGTAAGAGCCCAGACAAGCATCTTAAATCAGTTCAAGCCTGCACAAATTATTTTTTGTTGCTGGTAAAGACCCAGAACATGAGCCAGAATCAAGCTAGGTGCCAAACTGAAAAGGCTGCTGTGGTTTGCATCACAGTTATGATTCATCTACTGTAAGTCAAGATGAAGTCTAATTCGCTGTACTTTAAATCTTTGCTCATTACACTCTATACCAACACATATAGGCCATTTTTAGAATAATTATTATTCACTTTTTTCACTCCCTGAACAAACAGTGTAAAAAGATTTACAGTACACTGTAAGCAAAGGCTCAAAGATAAATAATCTGTGACACTCCCTGCTCCATCCTGTGGTCAAGCTACTGCTGTGGACTGCTCAAAGCCACATGAATACATAGAGCGCTCTCCGTAAAGAACAGCCACATCCTGCCCTGTATGCTCTCTGCTGTGACAGCACACTACACACCCCTCACAGGGTGCATGAGTGCATTTAGAGGACACTAAGGCCAGCCTGACCATTGCGAGGCACACTGCAATAGATATTAGGGATGCATCGATGAGGGAACTCTAAGCCAATGCTGACATCCGATATTGATATGATGTCCATACAGCAACTTGATAAACCTGAATTAGTACTATTGAGATGTGACATGCATATGTACAGTGCAACAAAACGACCTTAACATATGCATTTTAGCATGTTAGCCCTGTGCTGACTAATTGTTCTGCTCTTGTTCTGTTCTTCCAGGATATAATAATTGCATTACCAAATGTCAGGTTCAATTATCAGTCAAATCTAAGTGTCAGCCTAATGCTGATATTTTCAAAAAGGCTATAATTAACTTATTTTTCAAAAAGTCAATTATTGCCTGGTGCCCATATGAGTTCAACATTACCAATATGATTCTGATTACCGAAGCCTTCACGCTTTTCCAGTATATAACAACTGTCAAATACCAACATCTTGTACCAGAACAGCCACCAAAATAATTACATTTTTAAAATGCTTTAAAAATCAGATTTAGAAAACTACCAAATATACAGATCAGGGGCAGAAGCCAAACGTTACTGTGTGCCTATCTGATGTATTTAACCAACCATAGGTTGACATATAAATAAATATCTAGTGTCCATACAAAAATCAGTTTGAATTACTAATCAAATTGTAGTTAGCATGATGCTGATCCATTTAGTCAACTACCTGCCAATCCTGACACAGTTCAGCTCATCTTGCATCCATAGTAAATAATATAACGCTCACTAATCCGAGAAACATGCAAACTTTGAATCACAAGAACCAATCCAACAATACTTTTGGAAAAAAAATGCTAATTGTGTCCTCCACCTTTCAGCGCAGGATCATCCTTCAATATATGACATATCGAGTCATTGAGTAAGAGGCAACAAATACAGATGAGAGTCAAATGCGACTGATAACTGGCCACCAAATGCCCAACACAACTCTAAAACATAGGACTGCACCTCATTCACCAACACAGCCTAGAGGTGGGTGATATGGCAAAATGTCATATCATGATACTTCAAGAAGTTTTTTTTATGATACACGATATATTAATATATATATTTTTGACATTAAGTTAAAACAGACACAAGTCCACATTTTAAAAAAAATACAACACAATGAATTCAATTATCTGAATTTAACATTTTACACACTAAATCCAATTAATTAAGTCTAATGATGCTCTCTTTGTATTCAAACATGCACTAAGTGTTTAAGTACTGAGTTTATTCACAATACTCAGAAAAGCGCATTGTGACACACTAGGATGTAATGTATCACGATAACTCCACATATCGTCATTTTGCCCAGCTCCAGCTCAGCTCCATGGGAGGTGCTCGATTAAGGGTTTATCGTAAGAACAGTTGAACTAGCTCCTTTTGGCGAAGGCAGATATGAACCGCTAGATATGAGCCACAATTGTGAGCTCCGAGCTCCTTGTTTCTGAGGCAGAAACCTTTCTTCCCATGGCGGCCTACACGCCTCTGGAAACCGTGAAAGATCATTTCATCTTATAGGGGGCTTTCACACCATATCAAGCACATGCAAAGCAAAGCAACAGGGAACACACGGGGAGCAAACGACCTCTCCTCACCTCCCCATCCAGCCTCAAAGACCTGGGAGAGGCTTTATCCACAACCAGTGCACATAGATTCAGATAAAGACCAAATATAGGAATCGTGGGCAGTAGCTACGGGTTGTCGTGCACTTGTTTCGTGTTTATAACCAGTTACAGGTCACAAAAACTGATCACATTAACGTTAAACCGGCGCCTCAATAACAGAAAGGGCACTTACAGTTTCTTATGTCCGAAATGAACACCGCTAATCCTCGCATTCCGTCTCCTTTCGACACAGCCGGCATCTTTGCAGGATTTTTTTTCCTCCCTCTTTCTCACTTACACGAAAAATTAAGTATTTCCAGATGGTTTGCGATGGTTTAGCCCACCTCGCTTTAAAAAAAAAAGAATACCTTTCGCCTGTTTTGCAGCCTAGTAAACAGCAAGCTAACGGAGAAGCTAGCTACCGACTCTGGCGCTTCTGATGGATGTTTAGTGTGCTAACCAACTTGCTAGCGAGTTAGTTAGCCACCTAACGTTAAATAGTGGCTTATTAAGGACAATGAGGTAAAGCCGAAAGCCTCTGGCTGTTTAAGTGTTTAGTTAAGTGTGTATTAAGGTGAGCTAGCGTTAGCTACGCTCCGACCGTTGGTGTTTAAATTCATTCAAACCCAGCGGTTCACAAATTTGGCCCAAATGACGACGCGAGTCATTTGGTCTGTATCTGCAGTTTTACAGCGGACAGCTTCCTCACGAAGTACTGCTGACGAGTGGATGTCATACAAAACATATAGCTACGACTGGGAGGGGGAATAAAGAAATTAAAAAATAATAAGTGATCTCTCCTTTCTGCTCACTGTGAGTCACGGCACGGCGAGCTAGCTGAGCTGAGCAGCTAGCTGGCTGGCTAGCGCTATCAAACGTTAGAATACATCACCCGGAATGACCAGAGCGGTCGGAGACGGCCAGATCTAACGGGTTTCTCGGCAGACCGGTTTATCTTTTGAGAGGAAAAATACAAATATCTAATTTGTAATTCGGTTCGAGGTCGTTGATTTCGTGCCTGCCGCGCCAGGTCGGTGTTCACGGACGAGGCTCGTGACAGAACGGACGAATAGCGATGTCCGACTCCAGAAGGAATCGGTTCCTTTGAACAGGTTCATTTCACTGTGCTAGTCGAGTCGAGTCCAATTGAATCGAAGTGTTATGTCACTCAAAAAAATGGTTCTTCAAGGGTTCTTTAGTAAAGACGATGGTTCTGCATAGGACCGCGAACGCCCCAAAAACATTTGTATGATTAATTGTTTCTTTTCTTGGTCAAGTAGTTCTTCATATTGATGAATATTGTGTTGTAGAAAACCACGGAGTCCCCAGGTTTGACCTGGGGGACATTCATGCCTGTGTTAATATTCAAATAACAGTCTTCAATAATTAACCTTCATAAAAGCACAGCATTAAACACCACATCGCCACAACCTTTGAGTTCACCTACACCCCTCTCTGTCCAGTTTTGTACTTTGTGCCTTGCGTAAAAGTAACGCTTTAACTTAAAGCACACCAAACATTATTTAATTTATGGTGAATGCGTGCAAGCAATACATTTTGATTATTAACATTTTCTGTGTGGAATGCACTCCCACTATATTTGACTGATTAACGTGGACATTAGACTCGCTCGCTGAACTGAAAGTCACTGAATATGAAAAGGATGAGAAGCTGATCCATCTCCAGAACAAACGACAATGAATCGTAGAATCGGACCCTCGAATCGGTCAATCGGAGAGTTCAGAAGAATCGGATCGGTAAGCTGAATCGAACTTCCCCTTACTACACGCGAACGGCCTTTTAGCCTTTCCTCTGGATAAGCCCCGCCCCCTATCTGTCTATCTGTTTTAATAAATAACATATTTACATATATATGTGCCTGTGTGTGTGTGTGTGTGTGTGTATACACACACACACACACACACACACACACACACACACACACACACACACACACACACACACACACTGAGTTGCCAAAAGTACTTGCTCATCCATCCAAATCATTGAATTCATGTGTTCCAATCACTTCCATGGCCACATGTACATATAGAATATAAAACCAAGCATCTAGGCCTGCAGACTGCTTCTACAAACATCAGTGAAAGAATGAGTTGCTCTCAGGAGTTTAGTGAATTCCATCATGGTACCATGATAGGATGCCACCTGTGCAAGAAGCCCAGTCGTGAAATTTCCTCGCTACTAAATATTCCACAGTCATTGTGCCAAGTGTAAAGTTTGGTGGAGGGGGGATTATTGTGTGAGGTTGTTTTTCAGGAGTTGAACTCGGCGCCTTAGTTCCAGTGAAAGGAACTCTTAATGCTTCAGCACCAAGAGATTTTGGACAATTTCATGCTCCCTTTGTGGGAACAGTTTGGGGATGGCCCGCTTCCAGTTCAAACATGACTGCACACTAGTGCACAAAGCAAGGTCAATAAAGACATGAGCTGGTTTGGTGTGGAAGAACATGACTGGCCTGAACAGAGTCCTCACCTCAACCCGATAGAACACCTTTGGGATGAATTAGAGCAGAGACTGCGAGCCAGGCCTTCTCATCCAACATCAGTGTCTGACCTAATAAATGTGCTTCTGGAAGAACGGTCAAAAATTCCCACAAACATATATATATGCAGCAAAATCTTGTATCTCTATTTTTTATGTTTTTCAGTTTTTGATATAATTTGAAAATACCTGTTGCTTTTTATATCATGTGTGAATTTCATAATGAATGGACCAAAAGAAAAGGCCTAAAATGAATTGGAAAAAAATCTGGTTCCATTGACTTACATTGAAAGTAAAGTATGTTTTTTCTTTCTCCTGTAAAGTTATCATTTTGGAGATACAATGTTTTGTTCCAACAACAGCGATATATGTATATATATTTTTTTTACATATTTATGTATTTGGCATGTTAGTGTGTGCTGTGCTGATCAAACATCAAATACAGCAGTGCTGCTGTGTTTGTTCCTAAGTGCCTAACCCTAACCCTAACTTTAACTCTAACCATGTCAGTGTCAGTGTCACTGCAGTACTGAGAATGATCCACCACTGAAATAGTACCTGCTCTATGGTGGTCCTGTGGGGGTCCTACTTATTGAATAAAATAGTGAAGAGGGGCTAACAAAGTATGCAGAGAAACAGATGGACTACAGTCTGTAATTGTAAAGTGTGTAGAAACAAGGTATGTACCTAGTGTGCTCATTGAGTGTGTGTATATATTTAGCACATTTCAATTATACAATATCTCAAGAACCACATTGGAATTTCTGCACATATTTTCACAGATTTTGCTTTGCATTTCACAGGAGAACAAATCTTCCTCTAAAGTTCCTGATTTTTTCCCACTCATTGTCTATGGGGAAATTAACCTTAAGAAAATTGGGTAGTAGTAAGAACTCTTGACT
>NC_051224.1:20000000-20057500 GCF_015220715.1 Pygocentrus nattereri | reverse complement strand
ACCCAAAACCCCCCCCCCCGGAGATCAGGAATGATCTATTTGTTATCTGTTATTGCATGATTGAGCAGCTATTTGTCCATCTGAAATCTTAAAAGGGGGACTGAAAAGCATTCAGTTGAATTTTTAAAATTGTGCAGTGGCTATGGGTCTTTACCATAAGCTTCCTTTTTTTTATATAAATATAAATTTTTTTTTTTCTCTCCTTTCCTCAAGGTGTCACAGGGAGAAAGCTCAGAGAAGCCTGCTGCTGAGGACATGACATCCAAGGACTACTACTTTGACTCCTACGCTCACTTTGGCATTCATGAGGTTAGTTGCTTTACCCACATCTTCAGTTCATATCACATTTTGATGGTTCAGTCTCATGATCTCTTCATCGCCTTTGTATGTCTGGTTGCAGGAGATGCTTAAGGACGAAGTGCGCACACTCACATACAGAAACTCAATGTTCCACAACAAGCATCTGTTCAAGGATAAGGTGGTGTTGGATGTAGGCAGTGGAACAGGCATCCTGAGTATGTTTGCGGCCAAGGCTGGTGCCAAGAAAGTCATCGGCGTGAGTACAAGTTTTAAGTATTTTCTTACTGTAAAGCTTTTGCTGCTGTCTGTTACATGTTAGCTGAGACACTTAGATGCCTCCACTCATAACACAACTCTTAAGTGCTTGTACTGTTCTGTCTGTACTATGCTATTTTGGCTCGGGCATGGTCCTGTAAATGCTTGCAATTTATAGTTAGACTTACTAATGCAGGGGTGCACAACTCCAGTATTGAAGGGCCAGTGTCCAGCACAAGCTTGGAGGTTTCCCTTCTCAAACATGCCAACCGAACCTGACAATTAATGAGTGTAATATAGTGTCTGGGCAGGTAAGTCACCAGCTTGTGCTTCCAGGACAGGAGTTGTGCACCCCTATGCTAAAGCATCTGTTAACAAAGGTTTTGAGGGGCTATTGGTATAATCCTATGTATTTTCTGTTCCTAGATTGAGTGTAGCAGCATATCAGACTATGCTGTGAAGATTGTCAAGGCCAACAAGCTGGATCATAGTAAGTGCTTCTAAACGTATTACTTATCATTTGTTAGGTTTAATGGGTGACTTTTGTTTTAAGCCTCTCAGTAGTTCTTTGTTAATGCATCGACTGCAAAGAACAAACATCACTTTCTGTGTGGTTTTGTGCATAAAATCTATATCTTAAGTTTAATAAGCAAAATGATGCCCCCCCCCCATGTGCTGTTCTTTTCCAGTCGTAACCATTATCAAGGGCAAGGTGGAGGAGGTGGAGCTTCCGGTGGAGCATGTAGACATCATTATCTCTGAGTGGATGGGCTACTGTCTATTTTATGAGTCCATGCTCAACACAGTGATCTATGCTAGGGACAAGTGGCTGGTAAGGGTACCGGCCTTTATTTCATGACATTTCTGTAGCATTCTTGTTTTACTCTGAGAAGCTGGTTGATGATTTTATAATCCATTTTTTGCTCTACAGAAACCCGATGGGCTCATCTTCCCTGACAGAGCTACTCTTTACATCACGGCCATTGAAGATCGGCAGTACAAGGATTACAAAATCCATTGTGAGTTGTCGGTGTGTCTTATCTTTACCATAAATACTGCCTGTGATTGACTTGTTCTTGCATACCACAGCTCTCTCAAGGTTTTTTTTTTTTTTTTTTTTTTTTTTTTTTTTGTCTTGTCTTTCTCCTGTCAGGGTGGGAGAATGTCTATGGGTTTGATATGTCCTGCATTAAGGAAGTGGCCATTAAGGAGCCTCTGGTGGATGTTGTTGACCCCAAACAGCTGGTCAGCAGTGCCTGCCTCATTAAGGTAATTACACTGGTAGAATGAATGTCAAGGAAAATTAATCTAGCTTTGTGCAAAATGTTTAGTGTGAAATGGTTTACATTAAATGACTGCAGTGATTTGGGGAGTATATCTAAAAAGATGTCTGCGCACACACAGTGCATTGCCAGTCCCATACCAGATGGTCCATTTGTGTAGATATAAGGTAGGCTATCAGAAATAAGAACTAAAACTTTTTGTGGACCACATCTTTGTTGCAGAATATGTAGGTTTTGGCATCCTGCTGGAATGTTACAATGGAGTGAAGTTTTTGCTGTATTTGTTGTGCCTAAATGACAGTTTGGGTCACGATAACTTGTTTCTCACTCAGGAAGTGGATATCTACACAGTAAAGATTGAGGACCTGTCTTTCACCTCACCCTTCTGCCTGCAAGTGAGGAGAAATGACTATATCCATGCTCTAGTCACCTATTTCAACATTGAGTTCACACGCTGCCACAAAAGGACCGGCTTCTCGACCAGTGAGTGACCGTTTGATGCATCAGCTGTAGACTATACTGTGGTTTACTCTACATATTTGAGGACCCCCCCCCCTGGTTTTTATTTATATAGCACTTGACTTGTGGAGATCTGTGGCTGTCATAAAGCCATATGCTTTAGGCTGCCCAATTCCATGCTCTTTGCAGACCTTTAAGTGGCAAAAGCCTTTTCTTTCCATGATATTTGGCCTGATTAGTCCTCACCATTTCTGGCTGCCCTGCAGTCCATAGTTTGGGACCTCATACATCACGCTGTGAGTCATAAACCCAAAGATTTTTAAATCTTAAACTCCATATTCTGCCCAGTACTGCGCTACAAATTTAAATGTCATGGTTTAATGCCTGACTCATTGGCTATGTAACCAGCCCTTCAATAGCTTAAGTGGTGTTAAATCAGGGAGCACACTTCATTGTGCATTCAGGTGCACATCAGAAGCAACACAGGGAAGCATTTGAACTTGGTTTAGTAGAGCAGGATGGGCAACAGACCGTAATCATTGTTTATTTCCGTCTAAACTTAGTGTTTATACTACAACGGACAAAAATATAAACTTTTTTACTAAAGAACTTTTACATAAACCTGCAGAACAAGTTTGACTATGAATTAGAATTACCATATTAGGCTATGTTTACACAGCAGGTAAAAGTGGCATGCTTGTCCAGATGTAAAGTCATGATGTCCATGTTAGATTTTTGCTCAGTACAGATTGAGATGTAATTTTTCTTTGAAGCAAAATGTTTAGCAGAATTGCCAGTGCCAGTACTTGAGTTACTATAACCTACGTTTTAGTAACTTGGTTTCAAATGTTTTCATCTCAGGTCCAGAGTCTCCTTATACTCACTGGAAGCAGACTGTGTTTTATCTTGATGACTATCTGACCGTGAAGACGGGAGAGGAGATCTTTGGCACCATCAGTATGAAACCCAACGTCAAGAATAACGTGAGTTTTTCACCCATCTTAAAGTTGAGTGATCGAACACATTTATTTGGCCAGTGTGTCATTCCTTTTTTATTTGTTTCTGCTTTACAGAGAGACCTGGACTTCACTGTAGATATCGACTTCAAGGGTCAGCTCTGTGAGATGTCAAAGACATCAGAGTACAGGATGCGCTAGATCCCCTCTAGTATTAGTGTTTGTGTCTGGGACAACTTTTTGAGGCAGATCAGTGCATGTTTGTGTGTGCATGTGAGTGATTTCATTCTTTTTAGAGATCTGGTCTTAAGCTGTGAAATATCACTGGAGAGGGAGAGTTTTCAGCTTTTATATCAACCCTTTGAGTTTATATACAGTAACTGCACCAGAGGAGACTTGACTTTTTTTTTTTTTTTTTTTTTTTTTTTGTGCAATAGTCTCAAACAGATTCACTTTAACCTTGCATTGATTTATTTGGCCACCTAACTTCAAAGTATTTTCCTGCCCAGTGTGAAATGATCAGGCATATCTAAGACATGCACACACAAACATGCACTGCCTCCCTATTGCCTGTAAATAGTGTTCATGTTCAGTTACTTCGAACTGTTGTGCAGTCATGAATCCTGTTACGGTGACGCCTGTCCCAGGCCCCCCCCCCCTTTTTTTTTTATTTTTTTTATTTCTTTTACTTTCTATTCCTGAGATCCTCCTGTGACCGGTTCATTGCCCTTCCATCAGCCAGTCACCATGGGGAAGGAAGGGGCAGCAAATGCAAGTCTGTCATTATTGTGTATTTGAAATTCCATATGTCCACAGTCCAGTCTTCAGTGTAAAAACGTCTTGTTATGAACTCAGTAGTTCAAAGACCTGTCCTGTTTCCACCCTATTTTGCCTGTGCAATGTATCGGAGCAGTTTGCTTGTGTTCAGTAGAGGGTGCCATAGTAACATGGTCCATTTGTAGGGACATCCTAGTTTTATTATTATTTTTTTTGATTAATGCTGGGGCCCCACTATCACAGTTTTAAACTTTCCCTACACACACACACACACACACACACACACACACACACACACACACACACACACACACACACACCCCTTGATTCTCATGTATTTGGGGGGGTGGACTGCAGTGGTTGGGTGGAGGATGCAGAGTTTAACCCAGTTTGCTTTTTGCTGGGTTTTTTTTTTTTTTTTTTTTTTTTTTTTGGTAGAGTAATTTGACTGACCAAAGTAAATTTCCACCCCATTATTGGCTCATTTGATTCATCCTCTGCCTGCCTCTTGTGCTGTGAGCACTTAAACATGTGGGACTAGTTTAGTGCAGGTCCTGCATTGTCTTGAAATGGAGTTGAGATTCAGGCCCATGGCATGTTTAACATTGGTTTTCCAGAATGATCAAGTCTGGTCTTGGTCTTCCTAATGTTGCTCCTTATTTTATGCCTAGGCTTAATGTGTGTCTGAGGAACCTATGCTTAATTTCCTTGAAACAACGTTTTAAACACATAAGCTTAATCAAAGACAAAGATTTCACATGTTTTGATGAATGTCTGTCTAGGACTTGGCTTAACTTGTATCTAAATCTCTCCTTGGTGTTATTGAGGGCATCAGTCAAAGTCTGGTTGTGTTCATCACTACTCTGGGGTACAGATGGGTAGGAGCATGTCCTATAGGATGTGTAACTTTTTTTTTCTTTTTTCTTTTTTTTTTTTTTTAATAAAAGAATAAAGTTTGGTGGGGAAATTATGTTGTTGCCTCATTATTGCCTGCCCCAACAGCTAATACAGTATGATGGTTTCTTGTTTTGGGGCAGAAAATAGAATTGCTTAGAACTTTTAACAGCTCTGTTAAAAAGGACTCTGGGTATTTTTCAAGTGGTACTTTTTATTTCTGTTCAATTAAACACATGAAGTAATCTAATCTACTTTAACATTTGGTTATGAATTCCTTTTTTTGAGTTTAGTTTTGAGTTATGTTGGTGACTACTTCTTTACTTTTATCACTTATTTTAGAGTAAAAAGTACAGAAAAGAATAGAGCTGTACGAAGGTCTGTGGGGGATACCCTGTTCTTATAGGGGCACTCAGAGCATTTTAACTTGTGCTACTGTCTTAACATGCCTACTTTAAACTGGTGCCACAGTGTATAATGCGATATTTTCTGGTTTAAAAATTGTGTGTATCTGAACCTCTGAATGAAATTTCCTTTCCTGATCTGTTCTCTCTTAATTTTGCCTGATCTGTGTACCATATCCTCATTAAATGCATTAACAGAGATGACAGGCTACCAGATCAGGCAAAATCAAGGGAACACAGACAGAAAATATAAGAGCGAGCCTCTGTGATGGGGGCAATGCCATGACTGAATTTATTGTTGATAATACATGGATAATTCTACAGAATTCCAAATTCTAAGGAGTCTAAATGGTGAGTAGAAAACCTGGGACGGCGCTTTCTAAATACAAATATTTAAACTAATTTCGACTGAAAAAAATTAAGAACACAAACATTTTTTTTTCACCAGTGTAAATTTAGGGGTTGGCACAGATGAAGGCCCCAAAATGTCATGAACGTTCAGAGTCACGAAACGTTGGAAACAGCAGGAAAATGGACCAAAAAAAATGGCTATTTGGTCAAATTGGCGCACAGTAGTTCTTTGTATGAAGGTCAGACCTAGAATCACTTTAAGCATATTTATATATTCATACTACAGTACAGGCACAGATCAAGCAAAGGTACTCAAGTCAAGCAATGTGAGACAAATCGAGCCAGGCAACTGTGGAGTTTGCATGTTCTCCCTGTGTCTGTGTGGGTTTCCATCCACAGCCCAAATACACGCAGTCAGGTGAACTGAATATGCTGAATAGGCCCTAGGAGAATGTCTGTGAATGGACTGGCGAACTGTCCTGTTTCCTGCCTTCTGCCCAGTGAGTACTGGACTCCCGCAGCCCTCCAGGAGGATATGTGGCTTAGAAAATTCTCTGTGGTAAAAAGCTTATCTCACTGGCCTTTGATAGAGCTGCTGCCACTTAATTGAAAAATTTTGACAAAGATAACTGCCAAATAATGTGTTCTAAAATGCAGTGTCGCAAAAAAATTGACATAGTTTGGGACGTGAATATCTACATGTCCTATGCAAATGAAAATAAATAGGCTACATGTTGAACAATACAAGATTTATTTATCAAAGTTTGAACAAGAAGTTCAGAGGGATGTAGATTTTATAACAGAATTCACAGCTTCACAAATGTTCAATATGCGCACCCCCTGTGAAACGACACGCGTCAAGTCGGTTGTCCAGCTCCTGCCAAACACTGTAGCATGGCTTGCATAACAGTCTCCAGCACAGTAGTGATTCTCTGCTTGAGTTCCTCTAGGCTTGTAGGAAGAGGGGGGATATAGACCAATCCTTTCACATAGCAAAGGTGTCAAGTCAGGTGAACGTGGTGGCCATTTCAACAGCAAAAAAAAAAAAACTGGTTATATTTAAGCTTGTTGAAATTTGAGATCATTTGAGGGAGAATTATTTATTACACTGTTATACAAGGTTGAAACTGTGAAATGTTATTGTTTTAAAAAAATATATGCCCGTTTTGCATTTGATGCCAACAACACGTTCCAAATGAGAGGAAGTGGAAAAGTGTCCTGTGGTCCAACAAATCAAAATTTAAAATTCTTTTTGGAAGTCATGGACACCGTGTCCTCCAGGCTAAAGACCACTCAGCTTCTTATCAGTGCACAGTTCAAAAGCCAGTATTCATGATGGTAAAGGGGAGCATTAGTGCATTTGGCATGGGTGATGTGCACATCTGTGAAGGCACCATTAATGCTGAATGATACAGGTTTTGGGAAGATATCCTGCCATCCAGACAATGTCTTTTTCAGGGAAGACCTTGATTATTTCAGCAACACAATGACAAACAACATTCTGCACATATTACAACAGCAGTGCTCTGTAGTAAAATAATGCTAAACTGACCTGCCTGCAGTCCAGACCTGTCACCACTGATTTGGCGCATTATGAAATGAAAAATACAATAAAGGAGACTCCAACTGTTGAGCAGTAGAAATCTAGTATCAAGCAAGAATGGGACAACATTTCACTTTCAAAACTAAAGGATTATGAGGGAGATCAGAGCAGTTATGGAATCCAGGGAAATATAAACAACATAACTAGTGAAAGTGACCAGGGGAATGACCTAGTAGTAAATGCACACATTCTGTAAAGCAGGCAGTTTCCGAATGACAAGCTGGCCTTGAAGGTAAGCCGTAGCTCTGTGATAACAGATTTAGTGAAGGCCAGGCCCAATCCCATTTCTTCTTTTTACCCCTACCCCTTGGAACTAAGTTAGTAGTTGAAATCTTGCCCTACGAAATAGAACAGACCCTCAAAAAACAAACAAACAAAAAACAAAAAACAAAATAAACATTGCTTCATTAACATAACGGCGCTGCTCTGTAGGCGTGCCGCCCCATCTTCAGTGATAAAAGAAAAGGGTAAAGTTCAGCTCCTCATCGCTGGGCTTTAGTTACATTAAGGGCATCAAATGCCTTCAATACCTTCAATGAGGGGATATAAGACAATTATTTAATATCGCCCACTCCTAATTCTTCAGTGATATCAAGTTGAAGTCAGCTATTCACCAGCTTCTTGTTCGAATTTTTCCGTTCCACCTTAAATGGTGCAGCAATTACATTCTGGCGCTTCAGGCATCAGAACTGCTGGACTATTTAAGGTGGAACAGGAAAGTTAGCTAGCTAGCTATCAAGACATTAGCAATTTTTTTGTAATTGTTATGAAGAAAACAACCATAATACATTGAAGCGACATTAAACTAAGATAATACGATGGTTATCGCAATTTTTAATGCTGCTCATCTCTCAGTGTAAAGAACATCAAGACGATGCGCCGAGTGCAGCACTAAGAAGGGTTTACATTGCACACAATGCAGTCAGCCAGACAAAGAACTTTTATCTTTGTCTCACAAATTTAAACAAAACAATGAAATTACAGAGCAAGCTGAGTAGTAAATGAAAAATGGAAATGGCATAGTCAGCTCCACTTAGTGCACAGTGGTTACTCAGAGAATGACTATCCTAATGACTATCCTGATAGATGGTTAGGGAACCAGCCCTGTGACTGGAAGGTTGCCAGTTTGATCACCTGTGTGTGTATTCACTAGTGTGCATGTTTGTGGGTGTGTCACTGCACGGATGGGTTAAATGCAGAGATCTAATTTCATAGTGTGCAAACACAGTGACAAATGGTTCTAAATTCTATTCTGATGTCAACTAGCTGTTTAGATTTCAGCTTTCATTTATTATCACAGCAGCAACAAATCAAATAAAATCATTTGATTTGATTTGGAATGAGAAAGGAAAAGACATCACTGAGCAAAACGTCAACACAGCTGTGAAAACTCCAGTTACCAAACCCAGACCCAGTTCCTCTCCATGCGGCCAGACGTCCACTAATGGCCATGAGAGGGCACCAGTCAGTGCTGTTAAAAACAGAACCGAAAAATGCAGGAAAGTAACTTTCACAGCTGACCTGCACCCGATTCCCAGACCATCCTACCACAACGACCTTCACGACACAGCCAGTTTGTTAGAATCGTCTAGAAGCTGGAGCTGGAATAAAGGCATGAACCCAACTGTCCTGACCTGCACAAACCAAGACCTGGACCATCTCACCTCAAATCACACCTGCACATCAGCACCATCTGTCCTGTCTGACTCCTCTGTCCTGTCTGACAAGGACAGAGGCCTCCGGCAGCAAGAAGCTGACCAAAGAGCATGAGGATGCTGGCACTGGCAGGAGGAAGACCACCAACCATCTCGAAACTTGCATCTCATCAAACTTTCTTTAGTCTTTTTGTTTCATTCTTTTTCTTAGTTCATGTTTATCTTCTGCATTACATCCTTTCTAAACTGAACCTTTATTAAGACACGCAGGAAAAGAGTCCTACAACACAGGTATGTACAACTTAGCCATTCTAGAACACAGTACACACAACTTAGTACACAACCATTCTAACACGTGAGTAGTCTTTAGCTTTACTCTAGTTTTCATGTGTTGTTTTAATTGATATGAACATTTATTTATTTATTTAGGACATGAGCGCAGGTGGAGGAAGACCACCAACCATCTTCTAACTCCACCAAATGGGCATTTTCTGCTGTTCAGTCTGTTTATTTGCCTTTTTTCCAGTTTAATTCATAATTTCTAACCTGAACCTTAAATTGTGTTTACTTTTGCTAACTATTCTTGTGTACTGCTTTGGCTATGTAGTATGGATGTCTGGAATTTTGGACACAGCCGTACTTTCCTGTCTCATATACAGTCTATGGTTCTACTTCACTTCATGTCATGCCTAAGAAGACCTTTCCCTGTGATACAATTTTAGTAACATACAGCCTCTCCTCACCACAATGTTCAGCAACTTTATGAAAAGATTTCAAGGAGGTCAAACTGTAACGTCACAGAAATAATGTTCCTGAAATGTTTCAAAAAGGTGTTGTATTATTGGTCTGCATCACAACGTTATTAGGACGTTGCTCACACAGCATTCATAGGGAGGTAAAAACGTTATGGAAACATTTAGAATAACGTTCTTACAACAAAAAATGAAAAACATTTATACACCACTGTGGCATGCAACCGTCCCCTGGCCACAATGACAATCACTAGACCCGGCAGGAAGGCGGGGCTTGAACTCAGAGCAAGGATAAAGCCCTTTGAGGACGGCAGAGAAAGGAGAACCGCAAGTGAGTGGGGAATGGTGCATGAGTCCCCAGACTGCAATGAATTTTTGGACCAAATGTGGCCCACATCTGCAGTTCTCTTATGGCCCACATTTGACAAACAGTAGGCGGGGAATGGGGCCTTGGAGTTCAGGACATTTGTCCAGCCTTAGTGCCTCTTGTGGCTGTCGTTGTCCCATCTCTGGCAGCTCCTACCACCATCACTTGTGACCCTTCATTCATGCAGCATTACATATGTGTGAAAAGAATATTTTTCTTTTTATAAAAATATGGCTGACTGCAGTATGTCGTTTGAGAACTTCAGTAAAAGCTCAGGTTAAAAACAATTTAAAAGTTACAGAAGGACCTCCTCGTTCCCGCCCCCAACAGGTTCAGGGTTCAGCTCGAGAAGTTTTGAGTTGAAACCCCCACGGTTCTGGATACTGAGAGATCTCTTCAAAGTTATGAAGCTTAATTAAAAATAAATGTAATGTAAATGAACAAGATATGTTAGATTGGAGTTTTCATACTATTCTATGGCTGCTCAGTAGGTCCAAATGTCCAGAACTCAGTGTGCTGTAGTCCAGCAAAAGGCCCACAAAACAAACATTCACTGAGCAGCTCACTAAGTGTCTCAGTGTAATTGTACCATTACCAATGCTGCACTGGTACTGGCCCCGATATTGCCACTTAAATACAGTATCAAAGAGGACGACCATTTTTCCAGTTCCACGTTTTCCAGACAGTGAATGCTGTTCTTTCATGCTTGGTAATGTATAATTACACAGATTTTAGCAAAATATAATATATAAAAAGCGAAATGGTATAAACATCAGGATTTATGAGTATCGATCGAGTTGTTAGGTTTGGCAAACTCTTTCATTTCCCATTGCCTAACACAGTGCTGCATTAGCAGAACTGGATTACAGTAACACCCACACACACCCACACACACACACACACACACATGCACACACCTTCTAATCCGCTTAACCTTCTGGTTCACGGATGGAAGCTGGAGCCCATCCCAGCAGCCACCAAGTGGAAGGCAGGATACATCCTGGATAGGTCAAGCAGGTCAATCAGTGCTACATAAAGATGTGTTTAGAACTTTGTGTAAAGATCTAGAACTTTGTGGATCTTAGAACTCATGTGGATGCTGGTGTGATAGATTAGTGAGCCTGAGGATACCAGATCTCTTCAATATGCCCAATAAATATCTGAAATGGGAAATTCTGAACATCAGAAACACGAACTGTTTAAAGTTAATTTAACCTAAATCAGTAAAATGGAAAAGAGCCACTCATTCTGAGTGGTAAGAGTCTTTACTCCAGCTCCTAATCACAGATGGTCAGACCAGAACACTCAAGTCTATCAGCTTTGATTTAAAGGAATTTTCGTCCACATGAACCACACGGGGTGAAAGAATGGCTGTTTTGTGGCTGTTAGTTTTCACTCATCTCTTCTGCTCCTGCTTTCTTTATTTTGATAGCATTTGTGGATGATTTCAGAAGAATGGTACACACTTAAACCATGGTTCTTCATGAGTTCTTCAGTAAAGGCAAGGATTATGTTTAGAACCATGAATCCTGTATTGAGCAGTTCGTATGCTTTACATGGTGAATCATATGCAACACATTCTTCATTAATCAGAAAAATCATTTCACCATGCCAAGAACCATGGTGAGAAATAGAACCCTTGCCTTGTGCAAATCTAAAAAAGACGGTCCTTCAAGGGTTCTATTGTAAATACAAGGGCTCTATCTAGAACCACAAATTCTGTATTGAACAATTTATGTGCTTAAATGGTTCTTTGCATGGTGAGTCATATGCAACACATTCTTCACTAATCAGAAGAACCATTTCACCATGCAAAGAACCATGGTTATAAATAGAACCCTTGCCTTGTATAAATCTAAAAAGATGGTTCATAAAGGGTTCTACTGTAAAGGCAATGGTACTATTTAGAACCTTAAGTTCTATATAGAACCATTTCATACTTAAAAGGTTCCTTTCAGTTCTGCATTAAGTCATATGTGTGCTTAAATGGTTCTTTGCATGGTGGAATGGTTCTTCAGATTATTGTCTTTAGTGAAATGCATCACACAACATTCCTTAACAATGTTCACAAATGGCACTGTTGAGAATCACTACTGTGGAAAACTGGAGGAGGAGCAGTTTGCAGAGCTTGCCAGCAGAGGGAGCCACTGCGATAGTATTTTGTTATTGTTAAGCTCACTCAGGCCTCACTTTCTGGAATGTGCTGTATGGGTTATCAGTGAATACTGACTGTGTGTGGTGGGAAGAAAAGTGTTTATCTGAGGTTGTAAGTCGGGTTTACCCCTATTTACTGTAAAAGAGTTACTGAGTAAACAACAGAGTGAAATTTGAAAATTACAGCCAAGTGTTTAAACCACCATCCTGCCTGAAAATATAACTGAATACAACCACAACAACCCTTAACACTGTGTGAAGAGAACACTGTGGGTGAAAGTGTCACTACCATCCAAAAATATCCTGAATTCACCGCCATGTGAGAAAAAAGGCAACTGGTATCCATGATTTGGATGGGATGGAGCACAAAGTTCACATATAAAGCTAATTTAATTCCTATTTTCATTTGAAGTTGTTATTTTGAAACATTTTAGTAACAAATTACCATGTAATGTTACATAAATACACTTTAAAAACTCAATTTGTACTTATATACTTAAAAAAGATAGTTCAAGGGTTCTTTGGTAGAAAAATGGCTCTATATAGAATCATGAACACTTAAACTCTTTGCATGATTAAATGGTTCTGTGCATCATTAAAGGATTTTTCAGATTAATGGAGAGTGTGTTTTATATGGTTCTATGTAGAACCCTACATAGAAGATTTATGAAAAGGGTTCTATATAGCACCAAAAAACAGTTCATGGTTCTATATACAGCCATTTTCTTTACTGAAGAACCCTTGAAGAAGCATTTTTAGTGCCTGGAACACGTTCCAAAGAAGTTGGGACAGGGGCATGTTTACCACTGTGTTACATCACCTTTCCTTTTAACAACACTCAATAACTTTGCACTGATAACAATCTGGACAGTCCTTTTCCTCTTTGGCCCTGAGGACACAACAGGACACTTTTCCACTTTGCGTCAGTCCATGTCAGATGAGCTTGGGCCCAGAGAAGCTGGCGGCGTTTCTGGGTGTTGTTGATATCTGGCTTTCGCTTTGCATGGCAGAGTTTTAACTTGCACTTGTAGATGGAGCGACGAACTGTGTTCACTGACAGTGGTTTTCTGAAGTGTTCCTGAGCCCATGTGGTAATATCCATTACAGAATGATGTCGGTTTTTAATGCAGTGCCGCCTGAGGGATCGAAGGTCACGGACATTCAATGTTGGTTTTCTGCCTTGCCACTTACTTGCAGAGATTTCTCCAGATTCTCTGAAACTTTTGATGATATTATGGACTGTAGATGATGAAATCCCTAAATTCCTTGCAATTGCATGTTGAGAAACATTGTTCTTAAACTGTTGGACTATTTGCTCATGCAGTTGTTCACAAAGTGGTGAACCTCGCCCCATCCTTGCTTGTGAACCACTGAGCCTTTCAGGGATGCTCCCTTTATACCCAATCATGACACTCACTTGTTTCCAATTAACCTGCTCACCTGTGGAATGTTCCAAACAGGTGTTTTTTGAGCATTCCTCAACTTTCCCAGTCTTTTGTTGCCCCTGTCCCAATTTCTTTGGAACGTGTTGTAGGCATCAAATTCAAAATGAATGAGTATTTGCAAAAAACAATAAAGTTTATCCGCTTGAACATTAAATATCTTGTCTTTGTAGTGTATTCAATTGAATTGAATATAGGTTGTAAAGGATTTGCAAATTATCGTATTCTGTTTTTATTTATGTTTTACACAACGTCCCAACTTCATTGGAATTGGAGTTGTATGACTTATGTGCATAATATGCCAACAATCACATCATTTCTGGGCCAAGAGCTTATCAGATCTGTCCTTCCAGTGAAAATCTGGCTTTCAGGTTTACAGTTATCTTTTTAAGAATCCCTTTTTTATATTACATGATTGTAACCTTTAGCCATCTGTGGAAATGTATGTGAATATTCATTGCATTTGAAAAATACACAGGCTTTGTTTGGTGTAAGGAAACGTGTGATTTAAATGTTTGCTTTGAAGTGCTAATCCAATATCTGGTACCACCAATCTAGTAAATCTAGCTTTCTCTTTAAGTTTGACAGTTACCCTTCAAAGGATGCATTTTTAACTATCCACAATGCTGTAAACCTTCAACAAGTTTAAACTAGGCATAGACTAATGCAGAATTACTGGGCCATGAATTCTAACTCATAAATAACACCTTGTTTTGGTCCATATCAATAACAGATCCTCTTTTTTTATATATAATTTTATATATAATGTGGGTTTGAGAAAGTGGACCTGGATGTACAGTGCTTTACCTCTCCTACACTGTTGTAATCATTCAGATCATTTGTAAGATCAATTTTTATGAGGGGTATGTTTTAAAAACTTGGTCAGTGAAAGTCTGTAGGGGCACCTGAGGTTTGATAAGGGGCCACATGACAACCACTGATTGTGAAATCATGATCCTTAGTTACTCTTTATATGTTTACCATCATGTCTTTATTTGCAGTATCCTTACAAAACCAGTTTCTGGTAT
Source organism: Pygocentrus nattereri (assembly GCF_015220715.1). NCBI lineage: Eukaryota > Metazoa > Chordata > Actinopteri > Characiformes > Serrasalmidae > Pygocentrus > Pygocentrus nattereri. The sequence goes on along the minus strand of NC_051224.1, from coordinate 20,042,820 downwards.
TTACAGCATCTGTTTGTGTTGATGTTTTACAAGGAAACTTAAAAGAAAACAGGACAAGCATTTCCAGAGAATGGAATGGAGTTTGTCTGGTTTTGACTGTGCCTTTAGTACTCATTTAAAAAAGACGCTTTTCAAGGGTTCTTCAGTAAAGAAAATGCTTGTATATAGAACCATGAAAAGTCAAGGACACAGCTGTTTGGTGCTGTATAGAACCCTTTTCATAAAGGTTCTGTATAGAACCATATAAAACACAGACATTGTGTTTGTTTTTCAGACATTAATCTGAAAAATGCTTTAATGATGCAAAGACCCATTTAATCATGCAAAAGGTTCTTTGAGTGTTCATAGTTCTATATAGAAGAATATTCTTTATTCAAGAACCCTTGAAGAACCATTCTTTTACAGTATGTATATTGGCAGAAAAAGATCTGTGCAGCATATTTTGTTTATCAAGGTACAAACAGCAGAAATGTACCAACAAAAGCACAACAATGAATCTAATGTTCAACTGTGGACCTTAAACACATTTTCTAAACCGCTTGTCCTTCTGGGTGACAGGGGGAGCTGAAGCTTATACAAGCGGTCATTGGACGGAAGGCCAAAATCTAACATTTAAAATAGAAAAAATAAAACAAAATAAAAGCCTGGAGTCAATGTAAATTTCAATGGAATATCCCAAACTGAAGATTAAGACTTACTCTTTAAGGTACCTTTCAAGGGCATTAGGGATATTCCCTTCAGGCTTTTATGAAAGTCTTAATTTTTCATTTCTTATGGGAACCACTGACACTGCAACTATTATAAGATCATTAATGAGTCAAACTAATCTGCATGATGTTCGTTTCAAACTTATTATATACCACTTGTATGTTGTTGGGAGTGGCCTTTTCACATACAAGAAATCTCAATGCTATATTATGAATAATAGCACCTTTCTTAGAGAAATAAAAGCATGCTCATCATTACGTCTCATCGTTCCAAATCTTGTCATATCCATCATGATCAGGATTCGAATGTGAAAGGAAAGTGCATGTTTATGATTAGAAATCAGAGACTGCAAATGGACATCTTCAAAATGAGTACAAGGGCAAAAGAACTCATCAGCTTAGCTAAACGAACCATAAACACAGTCCACATAAAAGAGAACAGAAAACAAATGAAAATGTGAAACACACTGCAAACATAATGGTTTAAAATTGAAGGCAAATTATACAAACAAGACTTTGCAAAGAGCTCCTGAGTAAACGGCCTTTAAAAAGGCTACTAGTTACACTGATTAATGTCAGGTGAAAACACAAGTTCTTAGAATTGCAGTGAGAGGGATCTCTGGAGGCAAAGAGGGGAATCCTGGGGACAGCTGTGCCAATATGCAAATGGATATGCAGTATTTTGGAATGAAAATCAAATTGTATCGAACCTAAAACAAATTGTGAATCACTACACAACTAGAAAAAGTAACGGATGAATATGATTGCAATTGTTCATGTCTTTTGTCTAATGTCAATTGTTAATTGTTAATGAAGTGGGGTGTTTTTACTTTCAGAATCCTGGGCGGTGAGGTTGGTAGATTTATGTTCTCAGCTTAATTTGTCAAAATTATGATATTAGTGAAAGTTACCTGTAGAAATTCTTTAAGAGTAAAAAATCCAAACCACCCAAAGACTGGCTTAAAGTAGTCCAACAGAACACTCAGGTTTCTATAGCAGTTTCCCATTTGACACATCTGTTCTCTGACCCCCTGGTTGGGGGGTGGGGGCAGGTGCATGAGGGTGCCTAAACAAATGAATGAATTAACTAATCAAACAAAAATCGAGCTGAAATGCTCTTCATGAAGCAGCATCCAACTGCTATGTAAATTCAGACCGTCTAATGCAAGTTTGAACATCAGGGATCAAATTACACATATGTTTATTTTCTAAGTACAAAAAAAGTTAACATATTCTCTAGAGAGATCACACATTTTTCTGCATGGCCTGTGTTTATTTGCCGAGTTTAACATATTGGAATAAATAACTCACGACACAATAAAGGTGCTATAACTTTTGCACAGGCCACATTTTATGTTTGTATGTTTTTTTTCCCCCAATGAGTTAAAAATTCAGCATATAAACAGTAATTGTGCATTCAAATGTGCAGAAGTGTGTTCACTGCAGAGGACGTTTTAACTTATTTATGCTCTGAAAATTGACACATAACAGGGGTGCCACAACATTTGCACACAACTGCATGATGAGTCAGAACAGTCATTTGTGCATTTAGCTGCTATTTTTTTTACTTTACCTGCAGTCATCAATTTCTACTGTCATTAAATTGTTGTTTATAATCCTTAAGCATGACCCAGATCTTGCCATAAATTCACACATTTTCCCGTATTTTCTTTTATAAATCTCAGCTGTGTGGGCTGTTGTCTGCGCACATTCCAGGCTTCTTTCTGTATATACATGTATATAACGGATGCTCATTTTGGATGAAGAACATTTTTCTTTACTTGTGCCAAAAATTTCTGGAGAGTTATTTTAAAATCCGTCTCCTTGTTCGTATCAATCGCTCGTTCAAACTCATCAATGTGTTTCTGGAGTGCACTATTTCTCCGCTTCATCTTCTGCCTCTTTTCTTCATTTTCCTTCCTCAGTCTCTCAAGCTCCTCCCTCTGTCGTTGACCTTCTTGCTTGAGTTTCTCAAAAGTGTCTACTTTCACCTGCTGACGCTGAAGCTCTTTCTTTACCTTTTCAAGCTCTGTTTTCTGTTCGCCCAGCTTCTTTCGCAGTTGCTGTATGTCTTTCTCCAGTCCATCTTTTTCTTTCGACCATGTCATCTCAATCCTCTCAATGGATCTCTGCAGCTCTGTCACTGTCTTGTGCCATTTGTGCTCTGTCTTGTTAAGATCCTTGCTGCGATTTTCAGATTTCGCACCATGATGTGAGATTTTTTCGACACTGGATTTTTCACAGTGGGATTTTACAACATGATATTTTGCAGTGTGCACCATGTACTTCTCCTCTTCATGTGAATCTGTTTTACAGCATAGCTGTCTGTCATGTTTAAACTTCATCGCTCTCCTCTCACCTTCTCCCTCTGCCTCTTCGAGGTGTGATTCACTCTCTTTTGCCCTCTCCGAGTCTCTTTTGTACATACCACCACAGTGTTTTCCTTCCTCTTTCTTTCTGCTTATTTGACCATCATTTGATTCCACAGCTGAATCTTTCCTTTGGGCCTCCACAATTTTCTGTGAAATACTTTTTTCTTCCATTTGCTCAGCCGTCTTCTCATACATGGCTTTTGTGTAGTATTTGCCTTTGTTTCTTTCCACCATATCTTTGATCTTCTCCAGTAAAGTGAAGACTTGTCCATGATTCTCCTTGTCTCTGTTATTGAACATGTGGTATCTTCCTCCACAGATCTCAATAACTTTCTTCAGGTCTGGATGGACGCCTTCCAAGTACTCTTCGATGGTCTTTTCCTCCAGATCATCTCCTTTGGTGAATAATACCATTGTGTACTTGTTGGCTTTTTCTCCTAAGATCTCCAAGATCTGCCTGGGTGTTTCAGTGTCTTCTTTGGCGACGCAACCAATGGGCAGCACCAAGAGGAGCGCATGGGGTCCAGGGTCTGAGATATCAATGCATTTGACAATCTCCTGTGTGCTTTCAGCATCAGTCAGACTGTCAGTCCACCCAGGAGTGTCCACAACATGGATTTTTTGTCCATTTACAGTGCTGATGCTCATGGAGCAAACCTGGGTCACCCCCTGGGAGCTGGGTGCAGTGTGGAAAGGTTTGCTGCCCAGGAGAGTGTTTCCTGCTGAACTCTTTCCTGAACCCCTCTTCCCCAGCAGGACTATTCTCAATGTCTCCATTACTGATCTAATGGAAAAAAATAGAAGTGCAGGAGAAATCTGGTAAAAGATGGTGCACATTCTGGCAACCCATTTAATATGAACATAAACCACAGCTAGTCTGGCACTAACATAAATGCAAACCTAATAGAGAAATTATCATTATCATAACACAGATATTGAAGAGCTATTTGTAAGATGAATTACAAGGCTTTTACGTGAAGCATCCCTATGTACAATTTTTTTTACAATATCTTGTCATTTTGTTTAAAAGCACATAAAAAAAACAGTTGGGATGCTCTGCGAAATGTAAATAAAAAAAAAAGTGACTGCTGGCGAATGTTTTCCCATTCTTCCCATTCATAAGCACTGTCATATGAAATCCAGCTTCACTTATACACATATCATTTTAAAAATTATAATGAATTACAATGTTGTGCTTTTAACTAGGGTTGGTGCTAAGCCCCATAAGCCCACCACTGCAGATGCCCATGCTGAAGATGTGACAGATTTTACCAGCATACTTTCTTTGTGTCTAATTAAAAACCCTGTTTGTGTTCATGATTAAGTATTTGACTATTACCAACACTCTAATGAGAGTTTGAAGACCAGTTTAAAAAAATTAATGTATAAACACTGATCCAGGTTTTCATGTACGCAGAATTCAACCTATCCTCTTTGATCGCTTAGTGCTCCTCTGTCTCTGTAACGTCTATCACTCCCCTCTTCTCCTCTCTCATTTCTTCTCTTCTCTCATAAATCACTTCACAACTGAAGAAGAAATAATTGTAGATAATCTATACAACTTAATTTCAATTAATTCCTTTATGAAAAGGTGTGTAGTAACACTACCAGCATTTCTATAGGATCCATATAATAACCGTATACCATAATTGTATTCTCTAAGGTACAACCCCAATTCCAATGAAGTTGGTACGTTGTGTAAAACATAAATACAAACAGAATACGATGATTTGCAAATCCTTTTCACCCTATATTCAACTGAACACATGTTATGCCTTTGACCGACTCAATCCCAGAACGCTCTGGGAGATCACATGATAGAGCAAGGAGATTCAGAGTCTAGCTGGGCAAACTCCAACCCCCAGAATTCAACACAGGATCACATGATGCCACCGCGGTCCTATCAGAGATCACAATCCCCAGACTATTGATGGTTCGCACCTATGCCTATTTACAATGATGAGGCACTAGTGTATATAAACTCAGACTGAACTGCCTAACGTGAAGTATTGTATCCATGCAATCACTGAGCGTTCTTCTTCTGTTTTGTTTGTCTTTTCCGTGTACCGACCTGTTTTCGTGCATTTCCTGATTTAGATTTCTGCCTGACCCTTTTGTATTCTCCCTTCTTGCATCTGATCTGTGTTTGACTATTTTTGCCATGGACTCCAACTTTAATTTGTGATTTGCCCTTTCTAGATATTAAAAACTCATATCTTCTTATCCACAACCATCTGGTACTCTGTCGCCACGTCACAATACACTACAAAGACAACATATTTAATGTTAAAACGGATAAACTTTATTGTTTTTTGCAAATATTCACTCATTTTGAATTTGATGTCTGTAACACATTCCAAAGAAGTTGGGACAGGGGCATGTTTACCACTGTGTTACATCATCTTTCCTTTTAACAACACTCAATAAGCGTTTGGGAACTGAGGACACTAATTGCTGAAGCTTTGCAGGTGGAATTTTTTCCCATTCTTGGTTGATGTACAACTTCAGTTGCTCAACAGTCCGGGGTCTCCGTTGTCATATTTTTCTGCAGACAGGCCAGTCTAGTACCCACACTCTTTTACTATGAAGCCACGCTGTTGTAACACGTGCAGAATGTGGCTTGGCATTGTCTTGCTGAAATAAGCAGTGACGTCCATGAAAAAGACGTTGCTTGGATGGCAGCATATGTTGCTCCAAAACCTGTATGTACCTTTCAGCATTAATGGTGCCACAGATGTGCAAGTTTCACATGCCATGGGCACTAACACACCCCCACACCATCAGAGATGCTGGCTTTTGAACTTTGTGCTGATAACAATCCGGACAGTCCTTTTCCTCTTTGGCCCGGAGGACACGACGTCCATGATTTCCAAAACCAATTTGAAATGTGGCCTCGTCAGACCACAGGACACTTTTCTACTTTGCATCAGTCCATCTCAGAGGAGCTCGGGCCCAGAGAAGCCGGCGGCGTTTCTGGGTGTTGTTGATTTCTGGCTTTCGCTTTGCATGGCTCTTTTAACTTGCACTTGTAGATGGAGCGATGAACTGTGTTCACTGACAATGGTTTTCTGAAGTGTTCCTGAGCCCATGTGGTAATACCCGTTACTGAATGGTGTCGGTTTTTAATGCAGTGCCGCCTGAGGGATCGAAGGTCACGGCATTCAATGTTGGTTTTCTGCCTTGCCACTTACTTGCAGAGATTCCTCCAGATTCTCTGAAACTTTTGATGATATTATGGACTGTAGATGATGAAATCCCTAAATTCCTTGCAATTGCACATTGAGAAACGTTGTTCTTAAACTGTTGGACTATTTGCTCATGCAGTTGTTCACAAAGTGGTGAACCTCGCCCCATCCTTGCTTGTGAATGACTGAGCAGTGATGCTCCCTTTATACCCAATCATGAAACTCAGCTGTTTCCAATTAACCTGCTCACCTGTGGAATGTTCCAAACAGGTGTTTTTTGAGCATTCCTCAACTTTCCCAGTCTTTTGTTGCCCCTGTCCCAACTTCTTTGGAACATGTTGCAGGCCTCAAATTCAAAATGAGTGAATATTTGCAAAAACCAATAAAGTTTATCCATTTGAACATTAAATATCTTGTCTTTGTCGTGTATTCAATTGAATATAGGTTGAAAAGGATTTGCAAATCATCGTATTCTGTTTTTATTTGTTTTATACAACATCCCAACTTCATTGGAATTAGGATTGTACTTCACAACTGCAGTTATTCAGTTATAGACAGTACTACAGGAATATTAAATGGAGGTGATCCTATTATAGATTATTACAGAATAGCAATAAAGAAGATCTAGAATATCTAGAATGATCTAGAATATGTTCACCTCCATACAACATTCCTATAGATATGTTCAGACTGCTTTGATTGTATGGAAGGGTCTTCCCAAAGTGCAAGCAGACAATTTATTTCTGTATCAGTCCATAGACTGTTGTTCTCTTCCACAGTGCACAGGAGAAGAAATTCTCAGGCATAAGCATGAATATTTCTTGCTCTTCTTGAATCCCATTACTTCCATCACTCTGGATTTGACACTTCCATTATCACAAGACTTTGAATTACAAAATGAGCAGCCAGAATGCGCAGACTGACTCATATCTGTAAAAATATTTTGTTTTTTCACGGTCTAGACATTCAAAAATCTAATTTTGCTACAATCTAGATAAGCCAAACATTGGATTTGTGTTGGCAGTCTGAACAATGCCTTTTATATAAAATAATCCAAAATAATCCAGTTAGTCAGTGATGGCAGTTTATCAAACATCAACCACATTTCATTCATTCAAAGAACATGAACTTCACAGAGAATGGCACTGTATACATCTTGAAACAGTAAATAATTATATATATATATATATATATATATATATATATATATATATATATGTATATATATATACACACACACACACACACACACACACACACACACACAGGTTCTTAACATGAATCTAATGAATCAAAACTACAGAAAATACACAACCAAAATGCTGTAACACCTTAGGACAAACACCCACATGAGAGGACACCACATTAGCTAAACAATCTCTTACCTCTGCAGCTGTCCCTGACACACTGCTTTCTATTTAGATTGAAATACATTTAGCTACATTCCTTGTGCATGTGTGTTTCAACAAAGTAACTGGTCACTCAGTCAGTCAGTAAGAGAAAATGCCTCTTCTAGGCCAACCTGCTAAGTGGTCCAGCAAAAAAACCCAGCAATGCTGCTGCACCTGAAACATTTGTACCACACCTATCATGATGGTATTACAGCTGCGTAGATCATGTGCACGAAATACATTCATGTCCACTTTGTAAAACCATATTATTATTAACATGTGAACTGAAACCCACCCCCCATTTTAAATCTGTCTAAAAGTCGATCACAGTACCTGCTGATTCTCTGCTTCACTTCAAATGCGTGTGCAGGTGAATGCATGTGTTATCAGTGAAATCTAATGATTTGTGCTGATCACAGTACTACAGACAGGCTCCACCTCCTCAGGTGAAATCGTGCTGGAGATTTGTGTTAGTCTATGGCTCCACACTCTGGAGATCACCAGAAACAACCACATCCACAGTATGGAGATGTCTTGATCACTGTTCTGTAATATTCTCTAATATTCTGGAATGAAGGAATTCCTTTAAAATAACATTGAATTACACTTTTTTTTAACCAATTTGTAGTTCTAGTGTTTATGTGTTAAAATCACTTTAATATGCTCATGTTCATAATTATTTGCACCCCCGTATTTGTGCAACTTTGCCAACATTACAGGGTTTATTGGATTGTGACATCACTATCCCCTGGGACAAAAGAGACACAGGAGTTTGATACTCACTCTGGCCAAATGCAGCAGACAAAATGTCTCTCTGAATAAGTGAAATGTAACAGTGTGTCATAATTTGTCAAGTTGAATAAAAATGAATATTTTGCCAGGGGAGAGCAGTATTGTAACCCTTTCAATACTTAAATCCTTTAGATGGTGTTACATAAATTATTAATCCCTTGTGAAATTGTTCTCAACAACTAAGTACGGCAATTCCCTTAATAAACAGCCTACCTCATTACTAGGCGTTAAATTCAAAACTCCAGCTGTACCTAAGCTTAGGCAGAATTTTCTACTCATTGCCAAAGCCAAAAACCAATTTACAAGTCATTACCTTGCTTTAAGAAAGCTAAAATAACAAGCAAAGTGAATAATCACAGATAATAATCCTCTGTGAGGTGCTACAGATCCATAAAAACTAAGCTTGCTTATCCTCCTGTGATTAGGATAGCACTGCTGTGTCTGATCCACTCAGACCAGCGCTACACACACTAACACACCACCACCACCACCACATCAGTGTTACTGCCGTGCTGAGAAAGATCCACCACCCAAATAGTACCTGCTCTGTGAGGGTCCTGACCACTGAAGAACAGGCTAACAAAGTATCAGAGAAACAGATGGACTACAGTCTGTAACTGTGGAACTACACAGTGAACCTATACAGTAAGTGGAGCTGATAAAATGGACAATGAGTGTAGAAACAAGGAGGTGCTCATAATGTTATGCCTGATTGGTGTATGTTTGTGTATTTTGCTACAACAGAGCTTAATTACATCTCGTTGTACTGTATACAATTACCACCAATATTTGTGGCAATAAATGGATCACTCAAATAAAAAAAAGTATAAAGAAAATGAGAAAAAGCACCGAGTCTTCTGGACACCAGTGGAGAGCCTGCATGGAGCAGATGTGGATCCTATTCATGTCACCTGATAAGAGTGCCTTTCTGTATTGGATAATACATCCTGGACACACTTACTATTGAACATTTTTCTGCATAATTTGTGCAAAATTGTGCAAATATTTTTAATAACTTTTTTAGAACTTTTGTACTGGCCACGTTTTATTAACACATTTTTCAAAGAGCATGTGCAATAAAACGTGCAGTAGTGTTCTCTGTACAGGATGTGTTTATCACTGATGAAAAAAACACAGGGCCTCTTGTTCTGCCTACTCAAAAAGACCTCTTTTCAAACTTTACCACACATGCAATGAAAAAAAGCAAAACCAAATGAAGAAGTAAAACTAGGGTTAGGCTGTTGCAGAGAATGAGCGGACGCATACGCTGAGATAAGCGACTTTTTTCTGGGCAAATCCAGGGTCATGGTCGAAACAGTCCAAGGTCATATAGCCAACACGAACAGATCGTGGTTCAAACATGACAAACAGCCAAATGCAGCAAACAACACAAACACGACGAGCAAACAACGACCAGCGGAGCCAAAGGCCAAACACAGGGCTTAAATACACAGGGATAACGAGGGACAGGTGCAAACAACCAGGGGCCAATCGTGACACACTGATGAGGATTTTGAGGCTAAAGTGTTGCTGAACTTTAATAAAGACTCTGAATGTCATGTCTGTACACTCACCAATCAGACATAACATTATGACCACCTCCTTGTTTCTACGCTCACTGTCCATTTTATCAGCTCCACTCACTGTATAGATGCACTTAGTAGTTCTACAGTTACAGACTGTAGTCCATCTGTTTCTCTGCATACTTTGTTAGCCCCCTTTGACCCTTTTCTTTAGTGGTCAGAACCTCCACGGACCCTCACAGAGCAGGTACTATTTGAGTGGTGGATCATTCTCAGCACGTGGTGGTGGTGTGTTGTGCTGGTCTGAGTAAATCAGACACAGCAGTGCTGCTGGAGTTTTAAACACTATGTCCACTCACTGTCCACTCTATTAGACGCACCTGCATTGTAGGTTCACCCTGCTGATGCAAAGCCAGAGACGACATCTCTTGCTGTACAGTATGAGCTAATCATATTCTAGTCCTTCATCAGTGGTCACAATATGCTGTTGGCTGGATATCTTTGGTTGGTGGACTATTACCAGTCAGTCCAGCAGTGACACTGAGGTGTTTAAAAACTCCACCACCCAAATAGTACCCGCTCTCCATTGGAGTCCTGACCACTGAAGAACAGGTTTAAAGGGGGCTAACAAAGTATCAGAGAAACAGATGGACTACAGTCTGTAATTGTAGATAACTACAAAGTGCACCTATACAGTAAGTGGAGCTGATAAAAAAGGACAATGAGCATCAAAGCAGGGAGGTTGTCATAATGTTATGATCAGTGTATCTTGCTGAAATGTTTAAATTGGAGCAGTTTTATTTCAACAGTTTACAATGCTTTGCACAAAATTCTCTGGTTTGTATTCAGTTATTTTTATTTAATTTTGTTAGGAAAAACCTGGAATGATTGATTTTGCCTTTAGTCTTAATTTTTGTTGGATGTCACACCTTTGGGTGTGTAAGTTTGATTGTTGGTTATACTTTTTTGTGATCTTTTTGTACATTTGCAGCTTTTCAATTGTGTTTCTTTCTGGCACATGTTTAAATGCAGTGTCATGTTCACACTTTCAGTTGGGCTTGTTTGGTGTGTCAGATGGAGATTCACAAACATTGACAATCGCACTTTGAAAGTAGCTAAAAAGTAGTCACTACTTTTCAAAAAAACTACCCACTACTGAGTTTCAGATACAACTGAAGCTGTGTTTAAAAGGCTAAAGTAGCACTGTCCTCTACCCTATACTGGGGTCTGTGCAAGTTTTATGGTTGTCCTGTGTTGTCATGGTGGCATTGGGTGTCATCATTCAGCTCATGAGGCAAAATGTTAGTTTTAGCTAGATTTGTTAGTATAGCTACATTCTTTAGGAAACAAAGTATTATAAGAAAAAGTCTCAGCTTAAATCTTCTGTTCAGTATTCAGGACAGCTGGGTTTTACAGGCTCAGGGGTCAATTTTACCTGACTATTGTGCCACAGAATGTGCTATTTTATGACCTGATATGTTAGCACAGCTGCAGCCTTTTGTGGGGATGTGCAGTTACTGACAACCTTGAATTAAGGTTTATGTGAAAAGCTGTTTAACCATTATACAATCTAACTAAAAGAGAAAAGTTTCAGCTAACTGATGATCAGTTAAGAGCTTTCATTCTCTTAAACCTGCGTTATGCAGTGCATGAGGTCTAGTGAACATGGAACTACTGTTCGCACTGTATTGTTCAGCATCACTAGGGTTTGTGTCTAGTGTTTTATTATAAAACATGTTTTATTACTTTGCTAAAATAGACATGGTAATGCTTGGAATGTCACCTGCCTGAGAGCAACCAAGGCAACCTATCCATGTGGGTTTTAGCTGCTGCTACTAATTTTACAGATCAAATTCTCACTGAAAAGTCCACATTGAGTTTCCTCTTTGGTGTAATGCCAGGGAGCAAGGAGGCGGATGCATACGCTGAGATTAGCGACTTTTATTGAGAGCAAATCCAGGGTCATGGTCATGACATTCCAGGTTCAAAGATCCAACATGGATAGAATGAAGGACAGACATGATATACAACCAAACAAATCCAAACTATACAAACAGCATGTCAAAACAGACTTTCAAAAAGCAACAATTCGAACAAAGACCAAACACAAGGGGCAAACACAGGGCTTAAATACCAAACAAGGATAATGAGGGACAGGCGGAAACAGGTTTGAGCAATCAGGGGCGGAGTCACAAAACAAGGGGTTGGACTGGGGTTCAAAACACACAGGTGGACTAGACCAAAACACAAACACATGGACAGGACTGGGAGGGGCCAATTGTGACAGTACCCAAAGGCACACAACTCTGAGGTGCGCCAAACAAAACCAAACACAGAGACAAGGGACCAAAAACAGACAGAATTAAACAAGGACAGAACACGGAACACGAGGAACAGAGGACAGAACAGGCACAGGAGCAGACACCAGACACAGAACAGGACCAGAAAGCACACAAACAGAAATGGGAGCAGAGGCCAAAGGCACAGAAGCAGAAACAGGCACAGAAGCAGGCACAGAAGCAGAGACACAAGAACACTGAACAAAAGACAAGGTCACAGACACAGAAACAGGAGACATAGGATTAGACACAGTATCAGAAACGGACACACAGACAGACACTGGGACAGAAACAGAAGGAGAGACAAGAACAGGAACCACAACAGGAATGGGAACGGGCACAGAAACAACAGAAGGGAACAAAACCACACCAGGTACAGAGGAGGGCAAAAATGAAGAGACAAAACAGGAGACCCATGGGGAGCAGACACAGGATGAACAGGAGGCCCACGGGAAACAGCAGACAGGCAAGGGCGGGATGGGTGGGAAAAAAGGGGTAGCAATGTTTACGGGGGCAGGCGAGCCTGCAACGACATCCACGGGGGCAGGCGAGCCTGCAACGATGTTCTCAGCAAAAGGTGGGCCTGCAACGATGTTCTCGGCAAGAGGCGGGCCTGCAACGATGTTCTCGGCAAGAGGCGGGCCTGCAACGATGTTCTCGGCAAGAGGCGGGCCTGCAACGACATCTTCAGCGATAGACAGTAGGTCCGGAGGCGCGGCGACCGGCGGTGGGTCCGGAGGTGCGGGCTTGCTGCTGGTAGCGTCCATGGGAACAGAAGTGCCGCGGGGTGTGGCCACGGGATCAGGAGTACCGCGGGGTGCAGCCATGGGACCAGGAACTCGAGCTGGGGACAGCTTCTGCAACCTGGAGGAACACACAGACACAGGACCCTCTCGGCCGCTCCCAAGGCTCCCTCAAACTATGGGAAGCTCGCAGTACACACATAGTAAGGGTTATCTGTATGCTCCTTCCATCTCACCATGACTTGTGCTACAGGTCGCTCCTCCCTGCAGCGTTGCTCAAGCCAAGTGGACCCAAGGCACTTACCTGAGCTCTCATCATCCAAATTAAAGATGGGATGGTCCTTCACCTTCCTACAGGATCGACAAGACGCTCTTGTCCCCTCAGTGCCAGGGGATTTGCTCTCACTAGCTTGGCGGCGTTGGGATGCCTTTGGGTAACCAATGGAACAGCCACATCCCAGTATGTCGATAACTCGCTGCGTCCTCTGTTGGCTGGTCTTTTTGTAATGCCAGGGAGCGAGGAGGCGGACGCATATACTGAGATAAGCGACTTTTATTGAGGGCAAATCCAGGGTTGTGATCATGACAGTCCAGGTTCAAAGATCCAACACGGATAGAATGAGGGACAGACATGACAAAATAAAACAAAACAAACAAATCTGAACTATACAAACAGCACATCAAAACAGGCTTTCAAACAAACAACAATTCAAATAAAGAGCAGCAAACACAAGGGGCAAACACAGGGCTTAAATACAAAACAAGGTTAACGAGCGACAGGCGGAAATACAGGTGGGAGCAATCAGGGACGGAGTCACAAAACAAGGGGCTAGACTGGGGAACACAACCGAAAACACGTGGACTAGACCAAAACACAAACACGAAACACATGGACAGGACTGGAAGGGGCCAATTGTGACATTTGGTCTTAAAGAACAAGATTCTTTCAGTGACAGCACAAAGGTGGGGTAACAGGCTTGTTAGTTTAACTTGCCCTAATTTATTTTAGGACAGTTCCTGAGAGTCCAGCCTAGTTCTCAAGTCTGTCTATGATTTTTTGGATTAATTTTGTGGTCAGTGGTATCAGAGGCTGCACTGAGATCAAGCAGTAGTAGAATAAATGTTTTTTAGTAGTACATACCTGTATTTAAACAAAGGTAATTAACAACTTCAATTAGAGCCATCTCAGTACTATGATTAGGCCAAAAACTTGGCTGAAATTTGTCAAGACAGGTATTTATGGACAGAAAGCCAATAAGTTGCTTGAAGACTTTTTTACAATGAAAGCTAGATTTAAAATCAGTATGTAATTACTCAATAGAGTTACTACTAGATGTTTCTTTTTAAAGAAAGGTTTTACAACTGCAGTTGTACAGGCAATATATCCAGCTGAGTTTGTTTGTCAACCATGGCATTTTGCTGTGGTAGACTTGTCACGATTATTACATAACTGCCTGATCGAGATTATTTGAGCTAACCACAGTGATTTGCACTGACCACGATCATTTTCAAGTAATTCTATTTCAAGCACAATGAACAGAATATGAATTATGTGCATTTTCATTGCAACAAATAAGGTGAGTCAAGTAATTGAATGAGCACAAATTCATCTTAATTACTGTTTGAAGGGAAATTATCTTTCCCCTTTTTAATCCAAATGTAGCTGATTGGTGGGTGAAGTTTGCTTATTTAGTTTTAGTACAGGAGCTATATGGCTAATGTTGCAAGGTAACAAATGGAAGTTTATGTGGCTTAGCGTTGTGCTAGTTACATTCGTAATTCACACTCATTTCAGCATGCAAACTGCGAGAATGTGCAAGCTAACTATTTAACATGTAATCTGACTTATCATGAACAGCTTTTGGAACAAACATGGATTCGGACTTAGTTGCGAAGCCAAAGACAGCATCACAGATTTTCAATTGGTTTCAAGCCAATTGAAAAACTAGAAACCAAAAACTTTGAGGAGGCAATTTGTCAGATTTGCAAAAAAGGTGGCTGTAAAAGGTTTTAATAAAACAAACCTGAGTAACCATTGGCAGATCCACCACCCCAGTCAGTTCGCCGAGCTTAGGAAGACAAACCACGTCATCAGATTTTTCCCTGCAGCTGGCTATTCCGGGCAAGTATATATTCTTGGGCGAGTATCTAAAAATCAATGCGACAGTACCAGATGGCGCACATTAATCGACAAAGTAACAAAGTTTATAGCCAAGTAAGTGCTGCTGTTCGGTGTAGTAGGATAATTAGCATCTATTTAGCAACTACAGAATCTGCAACTATTATTTTCAAGCTTATAGACATACAAATTTAATTCAAAGACAAGAAACCAATATCTTTATGTATGTCTATGCTCAATAAAATGACGTTCTTCATCACAACAGTGTGTGTTCATTATTACACTATTATTAAGCATACAGGCCTGATAAAATAGTGGAAGTGTAAAAACAGATATTAAATCGTTAATCATGATTATTTGTATGACGATTAATCGTCAGTAAAATTTTCAGGTGACAGCCCTATGCTGTTGTCAGTATTATTGCACATAATTGTGTTGTAATCAATCTTTGAAGATTTCTTTTTGGTTCTGAATCTTTGTTTATGCTATCTATTGTCATTGGGTGTTAGTACCGATGTGTCTCCACCAATGGGTGGACAAGTTGCACAGGAAGAAAATGAGATTCTCTGTCAGAGACTTGTCTCCCCACTTGTTGGTGTGCAGTCCATCTCTCCTAAACCCCCCCCTAAAAACAATGGATTATATTGGATGAAGTTCAGTTCATTTACTTGACAGCTTTCATGTAGCTAATCATTTAATCCAAGTAGCTCTGAAAACACTTAGCTGTTTTCTGCAGGCAGAGGACCAGTGATAAATAACTGCATGTTGGGCTTCCTGAGTGTGTTATAGACCTTGTTAAAGGCACTTTTTAATGCTTTAAAATGTTTTCACATGGAGATTGTTTTAAAAGAACTGAACTACGACCTGCCTGCTGCAAACAAAATATTCTTTTCTTTTGTAGTTTGAACTATAAACTGACACACTAATGTGGGGGAGTGATGAGACAGACGCATGTGCTGAGATGAGCAAGATTTATTAAGGGCAAATCCACAATCAGGGTCAAAATGGTTCAGGGTCAGAGAGCCAACACAGAGAGTTCGGGGAACAGACATGATGAAAAGGAAAATGGAAAAAACACACCAGAGGCCGGAATAAGCAAACACCAAACAATACCAAACGCTTCAAACAATACAAAGACCAGCAAACTCACAGGGGGAAATACAGGGCTTAAATGCAGGGAAACAATGAATGTTAACAATACACAGGTGGACAACACAGGTGAGAACAATCAAGGGCAAGTCAAGAAACAAAGGGGCAGGACCAGGAAGAACTCAATGTAAACAAAAGCACGTAGACAGGACTGAAAGGTAAACACAAGCACATGGACAGGACTGGGAGGGGCCAGTTGTGACACACACACCCTGTTTTGGGGCCAATTAGAGGGTTCTGAGTTTGTTTGGCATGTTCACATATGCAAAATAAAACATGACTCAAGGCATTTTCACATTTGATTTCACACAATGTTTCTTTTGCATATGTGAACACGCCAAACAAACTCAGACCTCTATAAACGGCCCACAAAATGAACCAAACTGAGACAACCTCCCGCATGTCCAGTGTTTACATTTTAGAGTCTTTAGAGGGTCTTAACAGAATAATCGCTATGACTTTCTAAACCAAAAAAAAAAGTTTTCAGCCATTCCCCTACACATCTATGCTTAGTGCCATAAAAGGTAGTACTGTGCTTTTATTGCCTTTACCTGCTGTAAGATGCGGCCAGTTCTAATAGAAACTGGGTAGTTTAATGAGACATAAATGATCATGTTTAATTTTCAAAAATATTTTTCAATACAATGATTTGCAAATCCTTCTCAATCTATATTCAACTGAATACACTACAAAGACAATGTTCAAACAGATAAAGTTTATTGTTTTTTGCAAATATTCATGAATTTGATGCCTGCAACACGCTCCAAAGAAGTTGGGACAGGGGCAACAAAAGACTGGGAAAGTTGAGGAATGCTCAAAAAACACCTGTTTGGAACATTCCACAGGTGAACAGGTTAATTAGAAACAGGTGAGTGTCATGATTGGGTATAAAGGGAGCATCCCTGAAAGGCTCAGTCATTCACAAGCAAGGATGGGGCAAGGTTCACCACTTTGTGAACAACTGCATGAGCAAATAGTCCAACAGTTTAAGAACAACGTTTCTCAATGTGCAATTGCAAGGAATTTAGGGATTTCATCATCTAAAGTCCATAATATCATCAAAAGATTCAGAGAATCTGGAGAAATCTCTGCAATTAAGCGGCAAGGCAGAAAACCAACATTGAATGCCCGTGACCTTCAATCCCTCAGGCGGCACTGCATTAAAAACCGACATCATTCTGTAACGGATATTACCACATGGGCTCACGAACACTTCAGAAAACCATTGTCAGTGAACACAGTTTGTCACTCCATCTGCAAGTACAAGTTAAAACTCTGCCATCTGACGCAAAGTGGAAAAGTGTCCTGTCGTCTGTCGAGTCCAATTTTCAAATTGTTTTTGGAAATCATGGACTTTGTGTCCACCGGGCCAAAGAGGAAAAGGACTGTCCGGATTGTTATCAGCACAAAGTTCAAAAGCCAGCATCTCTGATGGTATGGGGGTGTGTTAGTGCCCATGGCATTGGTAACTTGCACATCTGTGAAGGTGCCATTAATGCTGAAAGGTACATACAGGTTTTGAAGCAACATATGCTGCCATCCAAGCAACGTCTTTTTCAGGGACGTCCCTGCTTATTTCAGTAAGACAATGCCAAGCCACATTCTGCATGTGTTACAACAGCATGACTTTGTAGTAAAAGAGTGTGGGTACTAGACTGGCCTGCCTGCAATCCAGACCTGTCTCCCAATGAAAATGTGTGACGCATTATGAAGCGCAAAATACGACAACGGAGAGCAAGAATGGGAAAGAATTCCACCTACAAAGCTTCAACAATTTGTGTCCTCAGTTCCCAAATGCTTATTGAGTGTTGTTAAAAGGAAAGGTGATGTACAGTGCTAAACATGCCCCTGTCCCAACTTCTACCCATGCTGAGGAATAGCCAGCAATGCCAATAAATGTCATAATTTCTCTGACTGCTCTGGGCTTTGGGGCCTTGCGAATAGCTTCTAACTGATTAGCAGAAAATACTTTTCTGACCCAAATATACTACCTTCTCCTGACAGTACTGCAGCTTTTTCTGAGAAGCCTTGTGTCCCTTTTCCACCAGGATGGCCTTTTGGCATTTGAGACAATCAAACACAGGTTACAAGAGGCTCCAGCATTAGCGCTTCCAGACTACTCTAAGAATATTTGTTGTATTTGTCCACTTCTACTTGGGGTAAATATGCATGTGCAGTTTTTTGTCAGCCAACAGGTATGGCAACAAATCCTCAGCCTATTTCTTACTATTCTACTGCTTATTCAGAAGTAGAGATGGGGCTACCACTGTGTTATAGAGCAATGGTGGGAGTTTCTTTAATGTATGATAAGGCATCATCTGTCCCAATGGGTTATCCGGTGACAATTCTTACCCACCATAGCCTCAGAAATCTTTTGAACTATGGCAAATACATATTGACTATACCTAGGCTTAGAGAGTAAATAGGCTCTCAGAGCAGGAAGATGTCACCCTAGCGAGGTGTGTTACAGTGAATCCGGCTGAGAATTTGCAAACTCCAGAGGATGGTGAACCACATGATTGAGTTCAAGAAGCAGAGAAATACTCAGATACTCAAGGCTCAGATCAATCTCAGATTGTTGACATGGTAAAACCAGTTGAAGGTAAGAGATATATGTTAGTTGTCGTAGACAGATTTTCGCAATGGCCTGAGGCTTGTCCAACTAAGCGGAAGGACACTCAGTCTGTAGCCAAGTTTTTGTGTAGAGAAGTCATAAGCAGTTGTGGACTTCCAGATTGGATATCCTCATGGGAAGTTTATGGATAAGATGGTGAAATTAATTTAGCAAAAATTGGGAACTAAACAGCGTTTTGGTGCAGTCTATCATCCGCAAAGCCAAGGGATTTGTGAAAAAATGAATGGTGTTTAGAAAAATTACATTTTAAAAATTTGCCAGCACACAGGTTTAAATTGGATAGCAGCGCTTCCGCTGGCATTAATGGTGTGTCGCTCGAGTGAGCTGTGTGATTTGCATATGACACCTCATGAGTTGGTTGTGGGAAGACACATGCCAACGCCTTGTTTGCGTACAAGTGGAAAGGAAAGTTTGGCCCTTTTGGAAGATGAAATGCGAGCGTACATTAAATATATGGCTAATTTGCATAAAATAATATCCACATATGTTTTTGATAGAAAAAGAAAAGAGGAGGTGCAAGAAAGGCTTGATGAGCAAATGAGGAGTACAGTGCAACCAGGAGACAATGTATTTTTGAAGGTGTTTAGAAGGAAGTGGTATAACAAATGCCGTGAAGGGCCATTTGAAGTTGTTTGCAGTACTGGAACTGTGGTCCAGGTTAAAGGGTCTCCGACATGGTATCATTTATCGCATTGTGTCAAAGCGCCTAAAGAAGAAGTGCCCTGCTCACAGAGCCAAGATGTTGAAGGCTCAAGAGAGCCAGAAGAAAATGTGGAGGAACATGCAGAGGAAGAAGAGCTGCATAAAGATCTCCAGAGTCAAAATCCAGAAGATGAGATTGTCCATGTGGTGGACAATGTTGATGATTTTGTGTACATTTCTTTTTTTTTTGTGAACAATTGTTTTATTGTTTCTTTTTCCCTTTTTTTTTTCGTTTTTCCCCAACCCTCCCGGTTCCCGCCCCCCCTACTGACAGACCCCAACCGAACAAATCAATATACAGTCACATATAAGAGAACATTGCTGCCATCAATCTCCAGAGTCTTGAGAGTTCACTTGTGCAAGAGAAGCAGTTTCACCCTCTCAAAGGCGTCATGCCATCTTCCCAGAGTCCTGTATACGAGCTGTAGAAAGTTCCATAGATATTATGTCCAATAAGGTTTGAATCCAAGCAGTTCTGTGCAGCTTACATGTAGGGTTCCAGCATTTGGTCAGTAGAAGTTTTGCCGCGGTGAGAGCTGCAAGCAGTAGATTTCTCTGCCATAGTGACAAGTTGAGGCTTGAGATGTTATTTAGAAAGAATAAGTCTGGAGTTAAAAAGAAGTCTTTCTCAATCAACTCTGATATGTCAGATGTAAACTGATTCCAGAATGCTGATAATGATGGACAGGACCAAAAATAGTGCATAAAGGTCCCTAATCACACAGGGAAGAGCTGGTCAGGTGCATATGATATCGCTTTAAAGGAGTTAAGTATGCTCTATGTATAAATTTCCAATGAATTACTTGATGATTCTGGTTTTTAGAGGATATAAATGTTAGACCCCAAATATGTTCAGTCGGGATGTCTTGTAAATCTGTGTCTAGGTCTTTTTCCCGTATTGGGATAATACCCAGAGCAGTATAAGTAGATTTTAGTAGAAAGGAATAAATGTTAGATACTGAATTCGGGGTAAGGTCACTCTGCAAAATTCGTTTACGCAAAGGGTGTATGGGTAGATTGGCGTTAACTAGAATCCCATTTGCGCGGAGTACTGATCTAATGCGTAAATACATAAAAAAAGAAGTAGCTGGTATGTTAAATTGAGATTGAAGGTCCTGAAAAGATTTTAGGCCTTCATCATTGTATAAATCACAAATTTTTTTAATGTGCTTCTGAGACCACTGCGGGCAGCATAAGGGAGCATTAGCGGAGAGAAGATTATAATTGCGGAAAAGTGGGGAATGCCGATGCCATTTAACAACTGATCCAGTCATTTTCTCAACGGCTCTCCATATGGATATCAAATATGATATTATGGGGCCAAAGCGTAGCTTACATTGTTTAATAGATATGCCACTAAATAACAAGTCCTCAAGGGTGTGTGGTGCAACAAGCGTTTCTTCGATGGGTCGCCATGAGGTACAGAGATTTGAGTTAAACCACACTGCCAGTGGACGTAGAACAAAAGCTTGGGCGTACAGTTTAAAATTTGGTAAAGAGAGGCCTCCCTCCAGTTTACTACGCTGAAGAGTTGACTGTTTGATGCGTGGACGTTTTCCATTCCAGATATAATGAGACAATTTGGATTTAAGTTTATCCCAGAACCCAACTGGCGGAGAAAGAAGGATCATATATGAATAAAAATTAATGCGAGGAAGGACATTCATCTTAACTGCAGAGATACGTGCATGCATGGAATTAGGAAAATGAGACCAATTAGAGAGATCGGCGTCTATCTTAGATAAAATGCCATTAAAATCTTTCGCCGCAACGTCAGTTAAAGACAGGAAAATTTTTATTCCAAGATATTTAAAGGAGGTGACAACCGGGATAATACTAGGAAGTTTCTCAGCACTAGGATCGAAATTAATTGGAAGAAAGCAAGACTTATTCCAATTAATCTTATACCCAGAGAAAAGACTAAAATTGTCAAAGAGGGTCAATATATGAGTGATGGAGCTGTTTGGTTTATCCACAAATAATAAAATATCGTCTGCGTATAGGGATATGTGATGAAGCGTGTTGTTAATGATTATCGGTGAGATCAATGTCGACTGGCAGACGGCCTGTGCGAGGGGTTCAAGGGACAAAGCGAATAGTATAGGAGAGAGGGGGCAGCCCTGACGGGTCCCTCTACTTAACTGAAATGGTTGTGAGCAAGTTCGTCCTGTTAAAATAACTGCTGTTGGATTGAAATACAGAACTTTAATCATGTCAACAAAATTCGAACCGAGCCCCATTTTTTCTAAGACCAGCCATAAGTAATTCCATTCAAGCCTATCAAACGCTTTAAGAGCATCTAAGGAAAAAACTGCATGATGGGAATCTGTTTGTTCCGAGGAGTGGATAATATGTAGTAAGCGCCTAAGATTGTCTGAAGCGTTACGCGATTTAATGAAACCAGTTTGATCTTGCTGGACCAATTTAGTCATATATGTCTCTAATCGACAAGCCAGAACTTTAGCATATAATTTTATGTCAGAGCCTATTAAGGAGAGTGGGCGATAGCTAGCACATGAAGTGGGGTCTTTGTCCTTCTTTAGAAGAACAGATGTAACAGCCATGTTAACTTGTTGACGAAAAAAAACCTTTTTCAATGGAATATAGAATCATTTCTAATAAAAGAGGGCCCAACTCAGTCCAGAAAGTTAAATAAAATTCGTTGGGGATTCCGTCTAAACCGGGTGACTTGCCTTTATTCATACCTTGAAGTGCAGATTTTAATTCGTCGAGAGTTATTGGTTCAGCTAGTGAATTTGCCTCAGAGTCTGTGATGTGTGGTAGGTTAAGGGAGGAAAGAAAGGATAAGGTGACGTCATTTTTTGAGTTTACTTCAGATGTGTATAGTTCTGAGTAGAAAGACCGGAATGTTTCATTAATGTCGGCTTCGTCCGACATGATCTCACCGGATGTAGATTTAATAGCCGAAATATTAGCAAATTTCTCGTTACTACGCAATCTCAGAGCCAGTAAGTGGCTTGGCCCATGAAAGTAATAATTTTGCCTTGATCTTTGTATAAGAAATTCTGCCTTATGTCTAAGTAACTGATTGAGTTCTTGCTTTATAACAAAAATTTCTTTTACTGTATCGTCCGAATATAGAGTCTGATTAGAGTTCTCTAGAGATGTTAACTGCGCTTCAAGATCAGATATCTTTTTAAGGCGTTGTTTATTATTCCATGAAGCATACGATATTGAATTATTTCTGATCAGACCCTTTACCGCATCCCAGAGTATACGTGGATCATCCACCGAGCCCTGATTTATTGTAATAAACTCCTTTAATTCATTTTTGAACTGTGCACAGTAATCTTTATCTTGTAATAATTTGGTATTAAAGTGCCAACGCGGTGCCCGTGGTATTATATATATAACTAATCTAAGAAAATTACTATTATGGTCTGAGAGAGTCATAACCCAAATATCAGCCATGGGAGCTAATGGAAGATGAGTTCTAGATATAAACATATAGTCAATTCGAGAGTATGTCCTATGCCTAGACGACAAAAATGTATATTTCTTCAGGGATGGGTTTAGAGAGCGCCAAAAATCTACTAGAGAGGATGAAGATATGCACTGTCTGAGTTTCTCTGCACACCTCTTCTGCAAATAAGATTCATTTTCTCCGGACCGATCTAAGTTATGCGACATAACTGCATTCATATCTGCCCCTAGCACCACCTCACAGTCTGACAAGTTCAAAAGATAAGCAGATAACGTAGAATAGAAACTTGGATCTCCAGTGGAGGGGGCATAAACAGACAAAAACGCAATCTTTCTATTAGCGACCAAAGTTTTAACGTGAGCTATTCTACCCTCAGTATCACCGCCTTTCTCCAATATAGAAATCTGTAATGTCCTACATATCATAATCATCGCTCCCCTAGTTTTACTGCCCGCAGCAGAGTGAGAAATCACTTCGTAAAATTTATTATTGCACCTTTAAACATCTTCTTCTTTTAAATGTGATTCTTGAATTAGGGCTAAATCAATCTTTTTCCGTCTCAGTAATTCTAAGCAGCTCGTACACTTATGAGGCTCGTTCAGACCGTTAACATTCCAGCTTAGGATATTTAAGTCAGTCATAGCTATCGAATATTAACTGCACCGTAAACATAACCGCTTCCCAGAAAGCACAAGTAGAACATACCACATAATTAAACTGGAGTCTGTCAGGAGACCACCCCCAAACCCACCCCAATAACAACAGAATCCCAAAGAAAACCCATCCCATAAAACTACTGCAGCCTGGACAGACTAATAGCCCAGGTATGCCTCCCTCCCCTTCAGCAATCCGTGGCAACCACATTGGTCTATACACATCAAGGACGCTGATCCCAGCCCTTTTGCTTTATCAGCAATTATATAAACAAGGTAGTAAAGGCATCCACTGTTACAAATTGAAAACCGCTCCATTTTAACAAGTCACATTAACAGCGGGTGAAACATGTCAGAACAATGGGGTAACAGGAATTATACGAAACACTCGAGTTTCTACCTACCGATCCCCGACACATAGTTAGCAAACCGAAAACAAACACTCAGTAACAGCTACCTCTCAAATTGCGGTGTTGTGTACAGACTTAAGGGGCCTCCATATCTGAACCGGTCGGTCGGAGGTGAGAGTCGAGAAGCTTGCGGGCTTCTTCTGGATCATTCAGCATTTTAACTTCTCCATTGATTAAGACCTTCAAAGTCGCTGGAAAAATGAGAAAGTTCTGAATGCCTGCCTCTCTCATCTCCCTCCGAACCGCGGTAAAGGAGCTCCGCTTCTTGGCCGTAAAAGGAGAAAAGTCAGGGAAGAAGCTAAGCGTGGATCCGCCATTGAATCTTACCGGCCCGTGCTTCCTCGCTTCACATAGGATCAGCTCTCTATCTCCGTAGCGGAGGAGCTTAAAAATGAAGATTCACGGTTTCTGCCGGTCAGTGCTTGTCTTGCTGTATATGCGATGAGCCCGCTCGACTTCCAGTTCTTTACCTGTTAGCGATGGAAACCACTGATGTAGCGACCGCCTGATGAAGCCTACCGGGTCGTCCTTTTCGGCTCCCTCAGGTAGCCCCAGTAACCGGAGATTACTGCGCCTGCTGCGGTCCTGTAGGTCCACCACCTGTTGCTCGAGAGCTTCCAGTCGGCGAGCACGATCGTTGAGGGTTTTCTTCTGTACTCTCTGTTCTCCCATTAACTGGTCGAATTTCGAACACAGCGAATGAACTGTGCTCATATGAGAGGAGAAGTCCGCCCTCAAAGCTGCTAACTCATTTTTCAGGATGCTCTCCAGTTTGGCTATGGCGTCCGCTGTAGTCGCCATGTTAGCTTGATCCGCGGAGTCGTTTTGTTTCGGTTTCTTCTTTGTTGGAGAGGACGTTGGAGTCAGGTTAAGCTGTTTTCGAGTGGAGGCCATGAAGGAGAGTCAGATTTATCGTCCGAAAATAGTGCCAAAATGAATATACATGAAAATAAATCCACCAAAAAGGGCTGGGGTCACGGAGCGCCGTCAACGTGCGTGCGGACCCATGAGCGCGTCACGTGATCTTGATTTTGTGTACATTTCTGATGATGCCAGAAATGACTCTGCAGTCAATGGACAGGAAAGACGATTTTGTGACATTGATTTTCAATATGTCCCTGAAAACAACAGAGACTGTTCTAATGGAGCGCGAAGCACCAAAGGTCACAAAGGGCTGTAACTCTGCTGCAGGGGAGTTTAGCGATTAAGTTAGACGAAGGAGTCTACCTGAATCAAGCTGCCTGACCAAGGCCAGTTTGGACAAGGGTTAGACCAAAATGTTATGGGGCGTCTCAGATAATTTTGACAATGCCAGACCCTTTGAAGATGGTAGTTAGAGCTAAGTTAAGAAGAGTGGTTTATCTTCCCTGTCGATGCGGAACATTTAATGTTGGTGGTAATAATCCTCCTAAGTGGAAAAATAGTCATTGTGAAGATGTTTTATAAGGACCTGAAGTTGATGCTGTGTTACAAATTTACAGTTTACACATGCAATTGTATGGATATTGCACATTTCTGAGCAGGTAATGACTAGATATTGCACAGAAAATGTAGATACTGCACAGGAATAATTACAGATATTGCACAGAACTTGTGTATATATTGCACTTGTACCATTCTGTCAGCAGCAGATATTGCAGATTAATTAAAGGTAGGATAAGATATAGGTCTATGTGGTGTTTTCGTGATAGAGTGCACTACGATGGAGTGAGGTGTGAATCCATAGTATGTTTATGACAGAGAGCGTAGAGAGCAGAGAGAGTCTCTGCTTGGGGAGGTTTTGATTGAAAAGCCGAACAGAAGTGGGGAGAAAGGGGCTGCAGTATCTCTCTTTTCCGCATCACAGGTGGAGGAGCCTGTCACTGAAGAAGCTGCCCAGTGCTGCAACTGCCTCCTGTAGTGAGTGAGAGGGGTTGTCCATTATGGATGCAAGCTTGGCCAACATCCTCCTCTCTGCCACCTCCCCCACTGGGTCCAGCACATAGCCCAGGACAGAACTAGCCTTCCTGGTAAGCTTGTCCAGTTTCTTCCTGTCTGCTGCTGTAATGCCACCTCCCCAGCAGACAATACCATAGTAGATGGCTGATGCCACCACGGAGTCATGAAAAGAGTGGAGAAGACCACTCTGTATTCCAAAGGACCGGAGCGTCCTCAGCAGGTGGAGTCTGCTCTGGCCTTCCTTATACAGGGCATGTGCGTTGTCAGACCAGTCCAGTTTGTTGTTTAGATTAACACCCAGGTACTTGTAGGTCTTGACAATCTCAATGTCCCTTCCCTGGATGTTCACTGGAGTGGGTGAGGAGAATTTAGTCCTGTGGAAATAAACCACCAACTCTGTGGTTTTACCCATGTGGATCTCGAGGCAGTTCTGCTGGCACCAGTCCACAAAATCCCTTGTAACTTCTCTGTATTCCCTTTCATCGTCGCCTGGGATGTAGCCAACGATGGCAGAGACATCAGAGAATTTCTGAAGGTGACAGGTTGAGGTGTTGTGTGAGTGTAGAAGGTGAAGAGGAATGGGGCCAGGACTGTTCGCTGTGGGGCACCTGTGTTTCAGAGCAGTGTTTCTGATACACAGTCCTTAAGTTGCACATACTGCAGTCTGTTTGTGAGGTAGTCCATAGTCCATTTGATGAGATGGTGATCCACCCCTGTTCTCTCCATCTTGCACCCTAGTAGAGTGGGCTTGATGGTGTTGAAAGCACTTGATAGCTCAAAGAACATGATTCTAACAGTGCTTCCCACCTTTTCAAGATGAGCGAGGCATCTGTGGAGTAAGTAAATTATTGCATCCTCCACTCCAATGCCTGGCTGGTAGGCAAATTGCAGAGGATCCATAGCTGGTCCCATCAGTGCAAGAACAAGTCTTTCCAGAGCCTTCATCAGATGTGAGGTTAGTGCCACTGGTCTGTAGCCATTCAGATCACTGGGGTGTACAGTTTTTGGGATAGGTACTACACACAATGTCTTCCAGAGTACTGGCACTCTCTCCTGTTTCAGGCTTAGGTTGAAAATGTCCTTTACTATCCCACACAGTTGGTCTCTGCAGTGCCTCAGGATCCCAGGACTATTGTCTGGACCTGCTGCCTTCCTCATCTTCATCTTCCTCAGTTCCCTCCTCACTTGTTCTCTGGTTAGGGACAGAGGATCACAGGGCTGAATGCTGGGTGCTGAAAGCAGGGGCGCAAGCTGGGCGGAGGGAGAGTCAGCTACCAGATCAAATCTGTTGAAGAAGGAATTGAGATCATTTGCCCATTGCAGGTTTCCTACAGGCTGCCTGTTGGACTCCTTAAAACCTGAGATGGTTTTAAGACCCCTTCAAACTCCAATTGCATTGTTCTGTTGCAGCTGGCCTTCCACTCTCTTTCTGTACTTGTCTTTGCCCTCCCTGATTTTCCTCCTTAGCTTTTTCTGTACTCTCCTCATTTCCTCTTTGTTTCCAGATCTAAATGCCATCTGGTGTAACCCAGGGCTTGTTATTGGAAAAACACCATACAGTCTTGGTGGGTACATTGTTTTCCACACAGAAATTTATGTAGTCTGTGATGCAATCAGTGAGACCATCAACATCCTCACTATGTGGGTCGCGGAGAACCTCCCAATCTCTTGTTTCAAAGCAGTCCTTCAGAGCCTCATAGGCCCTGTCAGACCAACTTCTCACCTGTCTTGTGTTGACAGGACACCTGTGAACAATGGGTTTGTAGACAGGAAGGAGATGTACCAGATTGTGATCCGACTTGCCCAAGGGTGGGAGGGGTGCTGTGTTATATGCATCCTTGGTGTTTGCATAAAACAGGCCCAGTGTTTGATTGTCTCTTGTGTTGCAAGTCACTTACTGTTTGAAGTTGGGAAATGTGGAGGACAGGTAAGCATGATTGAAATCCCCAGAAATGAGGATGAGAGCTTATGGATGCTGTGTTTGGAGTTTGCTCGTGACTGAATGGATGAAGTCACATGCCATGCATGCATCCGCAGAGGGAGGAATGTACGCAGTTATCGCGATAAAATGCGAGAATTTGTGAGGTAGACAGTATGGCTGCATGCTAACAGCTAACAGTTCAACATCCCTGCAGCATATCTGTTCTTTAACAGTAATGTATCTTGGATTGCACCATTTGTCATTTATGTACACGGCCAGTCCTCCTCCTTTCCTCTTACTGCTTTCCTTCATCCTGTCTGCCCGCCGAATTTGAAAGCCCTCCATGATGACAGAGGGAAAAACGGGCTTATAGCATCTTTTCCCAACTCCCAAAATGAGCAGGAAAAATACCACTGTCCTGAACATGGCTGAGTCGAGTGTAAGCAGATATTAACAAGACAACAGATACTACATATAAACTTAACTGATTAAGAAAAAAGAAAGTTTAATAGAAGTAAAAAGGACGAGCTGCTGTAATGGGCTGCCACTTGAGCGGCAGAAAAAAATTAAAAATTAGGGATGATTGTTCACTTTTCTGAGTAATGTTACATGGGAAGATCAAGGGGAATATACATGTCCTTATTTTGAGCCAGAGTTTAAATTTGTTCCATTTCGAAATGTCTGGATAGAAGGTTACATAACTTGTAAGGTGATAGTTATGATAAAAGATTTGAGTGCTCTTGGAGTTTTTATGGTTGCTCAGAGGGTTCAGGAATGATTTATTACAGCAACCACTCCAAGAGTGAATAATACACAGATGATGTTTACTACTTTAGCTCTAGAAACAACTAAGAGTGGTAATACATCAATTCAGGTTACTATTTTAACTATGACTTTGAACGGGATGAGTGCCACTACAGCAATGGTGACAACTTCTACTTTTGTCACTTCTGGAAATATTACAAGTGAGATTGGGACAAGGGCAACCCTGTCAATAAAACAGAGATATCTTTGTCGCCAAGGAAATTTGTAAATGTGACGCAGACACCTGAGATGACATCTTTGAAATTTACAGAGGTAGTTAATATAACCCAGAAGTCTATGTTAAAGATGGAGATTAGTGTGAATAGTAGCAATGAGATTTTTGAAACTAGAGAACAGATGGTGGAAGAAAAAGATGCAGATTTATCTGTGATAGTTCAGAGGACTATTTTAGATGTGGAAGATGAGCTTTTTGACTTTGACTGGACACCAGAAGACATGACTGACCATTACCATGCATTACAGAAGAGAGAAACTAAGTGGAAGGCATATGGATTTGATTCCTCTGTGTTATGAATCACAGACCCGTGGGCAGGTGGGAACTTATGGTTTCAGCAATTAACTCCTTCTGTAAGATCGGTTAGGAAATTGAATTGTCCATATGTGGTGAAAGTTCCAACACCAGACATGTGGCCTTCAATTTTAGAGATGGTACCAGAACCATTAAGTGCTAAATGTCAATCTTATGCGCTGTGGTTGTTATATCAGCAGCAATCAGCAGAAGTTATGGTGATGGCTCTGTCAGTGCATCTGTTTACACCTAGATATCATTGTTCTTGGTTAAAGCAGTTACCATATGTGAATTTACTTGATCAGCGGTCCCTGGTGCGATGGAAGTGCAATCTCTGAGGGCTAAAGTTTTTGTTCAACTAATACTCATAATGGGCCTGGGATGTTTATGGGAATATCAGATTGTGACAACTATATGATGAATTTGGGTCAGCATAAACAAAAGGCTAAGGATGGCTTGTATGAAGTGATTTTTCATGTATCACATCGCAAGCAGAGAAGAACTTTGATGGTCCATAACCAAATTTTGCCTGGAAATGTCACTATAGGGAATTTTAAGGATATATGGTGGGTTTGTGGTGATAAGGCATATATATTTCTACTGTATGGGTGGACAGGGTGCTGTTATATGGCAACGTTTAAACTCCCATATGAGGGTTTTACTGTCCAGAAGGGAAAAGTTTCTGATGAGGTCCAATTTTATGCTATTTCTGGAAATTGGAAGAAAAGGGACTGGCACAATATTACAATATGTCCTACCATTGGAGGATGTCTAGGTGAGAAGTAGGGTATAGGCTTATTTCCATGGTATGGTGTGTCATTTTTGGCAGATCACATTGATAATATTACCTACACCCTACAGGGTTTTGCAAATGAGACTATAAGAGGTTTTGAATATTTGTCTAATACTCAAAAGAGTCACAGACTGATGTTGCTGAAGCATGATATGGCTCTTGATTATGTTTTGGCCAAACAAGGTGGCCTATGTGTGGCTTTGAACTTAACTGGGGATGCCTGTTATACTTTGGTTCCTGATAGTTCTGACAATATGAATAGTGTCATAGATGCATTGAAGCATATAAGGGATGCGTTTGGCCCATCGGCAGGAGCTGCATGGTCTGCTAATGCTTGGTTGCAGGACAAATTAGGACCCATGTCATGTGCTGAAGGGATTCAGACACTCAAAGGTGGATAATAATAATGGACTGGAGGACTCTGAATAAGGACACTGATAAAATGTCTGGATTCAACACATCATTGTCACTACACTAAGACTCGACGCTGCTGAGGAGCTTTCTCTTATAATTATTTGCATATTGGAATTTGGTTTATTGTATTGTGATCTGTGATATTGATAGAGGAAGTTTATAGGGTAGTGATAATCTTAGTGAGACATAATAATTTGACTTAGTTTTTGGAGTTTTATACGGCATAAGTAGTATTTAAATTTATAATACTTTTTTGGGGGTTTTAATTGTTTGGAGAATGATGTTTTCCGTTGTGGGGTAAGTACACTGGGACCTCGGATGCTTTTTTCTTTTTCTCTGTGTTTATGGATATGGGTGTTAGGCAAGGAAAGGTCCACTGGAGGGCCTGATGGGTCGACCAGCCTGAATTTGGACATTATTTTTGAGTTTGTTTTCTGAGGTTTCCATATGTATTTGCTTAAGCCATATCCGTATACAAATTGTTAAAATTCCTCCTTTTTAAGTTGGTCTGGAGTACTGTACGTGGTTGTCTAAGGCAGAGGGGCTGTGAGAGGATTTTCCTGTCTAGACTGTTTGAGGGATATTTCAGAAAGATAGCTGGCTGAGCTTGCTCTCACATTCAATAAAGTTGCTGTATTGCTAAGGTTGTTCTCTAGGAAGCACTGTGGGAGGAACTGTTATTCTGTCACAACTATAAACAGGTATGTATCATTCTTTTTGTGTTTTGAGACTCTATTGGTCTCGAAGGGGGAATATGAAGTGTCTGGGCCTCCATATGAATTCTTGAGCTGAGGAGACTCTATGTGTGGTTTTTCATTTCATATGAAATGCAATGTTTAGCTTGAGGGGGCGGAGAATTTCTTCCTTCACCTTCACAGCATTGCTATTGAAAAAAAAAACACAGTCCAAAATAGACGTGGCTCAGAACAACAACTTTTAAACTGTGCTTTATAATAGCTTGTTTTGCACTGATGCACTGCTTGAATTGCCTTATTCTGTATCTAACAAAACATGAGTCAGTCTAAAGGGGATCCAGACTCTAACGTGTGGAAGCAATGATGAGGCAAATGCACATACTGAGACAAGAAAGATTTGTTAGGGGCAAATCCATTATCAGGGTCTAGACAGTCCAGGGTCAACGAGCCAACACGGAGAGAACGAGGAACAGACATGACGAAAGAAACACAGACTAAACAAACAACTGAAGTCAGAAGATATAGCACCAAACAATACAATGCAAACAATACAATACAAAGACCAGCAAACTAACAGGGGAAAACACAGGGCTTAAAAACAGAAACAACAAGGGTTAACAATACACAGATGGATAACAGGTGAGAACACTCAAGGGCGGAGTCAAGAAACAAGGGGGCAGGACAGGGAAGAATCAAAACAAAGAAGCTACATGGGCATGACCAAAACAAAACAAAAGCACATGGCGGGTCTGGAGGCGTGCTCCTCCCTGCAGTGTGGTACAAGACGGATAGACCCAAGGTGCTTACCTGGGATCTCGTCATCATAACACAAAGCCGGATCTTCGCAGTTCTACGGGAATGACAAGTTGCCCGTGTAGCCTCAACATGAGGGGATTTGCTGTCTTTAGCTTGGTGGAGTTGGGACATGGCTAACTTGGGCTGCATCAAAACACCTGGAGTTTCACCCCAATGGAACAACCACATACTGGAGTATAAAAAAAAAAGTTTTTTTATAAAAAAAAAAAGAAAGAAGATATAGCAACAAATAATACAATGCAAACAATACAATACAAAGACCAGCAAACTAACAGGGGAAAACACAGGGCTTAAAAACAGAAACAATGAGGGTTAATAATACACAGGCGGATAACAATCAAGGGTGGAGTCAAGAAACAAGGGGGCAGGACAGGGAAGAATCAAAACAAAGAAACTACATGGACAAGACCAAAACAAAACAAAAGCACATGGAGGACTGGGAGGGGCCAATCATGACACAGACAGGCGTGCTTTACTCCAAGCAGCATTTTTTGCTTTGACAGCACAGCCAAATAAGGAGAGAAGGAAGGACTGTTTTCTATATTCATAAGTGTTTGATTGGGGTATGTTTGTGAACAGCACTAAAGATCTAAGAATAATTTCCATGTATCATTTATGGTAGGGATCAGGCTCACTCAGTTCCAGTTGTCCTCACCTGAATCATGTAAAATGGCTTGGGTATTAAATTTTTTAAGAATTCTTTTTTGACTAATGCAGACTAATTTGAACCTGGACTGTTCTGACCACGAGCCTGGATTTGCCCTCAATAAATCTCGCTTATCTCAGCTCATGCGTTCGCCTCATGCGTTCGCCTCATCGCTCCACGTTACAAAAACCTATGTCGTATAAACACACACACCTCACCCAAGATCCTGTCTCTTCATGTTCTCTGACTTGACCATATAAGGCCACTGTACACCAGACACTGCTCAGTTTCTCAGCACCACACTCAGTATTTTATCATTATTACATTAAATTAAAGCCACATCGAGACTTGAGACCACAGAGAGCCACACTAGATCATATATAGCTTTAAATAAACATACATAGAGATAGTCTTTTAGATAAACTGATGAAGTGCTAATGGTCTGTTACCTCCGCTAATGCTACTAGCCTCGTCTCTTTTCACCTCTTTCAGCTTGAAAAGAGCGAGCTTTCAGTAGTAAACTGATTTTATATGTAATCAATGATGTTTAAAGTTTTACTTCTTTAAATATAAGTGAGTAAAGTGTAAAAATGAACGTGAATGTTTTATATGCATTGCATAGCCTGCTTAGCTACTTGGTGCTCTACAGCCTCACAATGCTGTGGTCCACTGCAGCCATTTTACTATACACAGCAGTGCAGTAACAACCTTGCCCCTGCCCCCGAATGTTTTCTGCCCAGGTACAACCCCCAAACCCCCACAGAGTCTTGTCATTTCAATGTAAACTCAGCACCCAGACAATTCGCCTTTCTTCACAGATGAGAAAACTTTAGGTTAAAACTCTAAGAAAGTTGAATTAAAGCATCCCCCCCAACCCCAATCGCACTTATGTATTCATACAGCCTCCCTTTTACCACCAAATCAACCTCAATTCTTCATGCCATGGATTCCACAAGATGTGGGGAAACATTCATGCAATTCCTGCATGCAGATTTCAGAATCTCCCATTTTACCACATTCCAAATGTGTTCTATTGGATTCAGTGACTGGAAAGCCACTCAAGAACATTGAACTCATTGTCATGTTCATGAAACCAGTTTGAGAAAACTTTTGCTTTGTGATGTGGTGTATTATCATGCTGAAAGTAGCCATTAGAAGATGGTAAATTATGGCCATGAAGGGATGCACATGGTCAACAATGACACTCAAGTTATCTGTGGCCTTTACATGATGATTGATTGATATTAACAGGCCCAACTATGCCATTACACCACCTTAACCATCAACAAAGCATGTACATCTGCAGAACTGCCACTCACTGGATATTTTTCTTTATTTTACCATTCTGAGTAAATTCTAGAGACTGTTGTGTCTGAAATCAGCAGGTTTAGAAATATTCAAACCAGCCTGTCTGGCACCAACAATCATACAACAGTGAAATCACTGAGATCACATTTTTACCCTATTCCAATGGTTGATGTGAGTGGTACCTGAAGCTGCTGGCCTGTATCTGTAGGAGTTTATGCCCTGCACTGCTGCCACACGATTGGCTGGTTAGATAATTGCATTAATGACACACAAAGGATATAATACAGCAGATGCTTCAGTAGGTGTACAGGCTTTCCTAATAAAGTGATTTGTGGGTGTATATTAGTGATATTTTCATTCCATCCATCTCTGGGTGGGATTTCTACAGGTTTTCTCGGATGTACCAGGAGTTGTTCATGTCAAACAAACAAGCTCAAATTTAAATTTACATCAGGTTAAACTGAAGGCATTAACTGAGAAAGTAATAAAATAAAAATATATACAAATATACACACGCACACACACACATATATATATATATATATATCCTTTATGAAGTACTTTTTATTGGGAGGTGTTTGTCCCAAACTCTAAACCCTAAATTTAAAATAAAACCTGAAAATAAAACGTACAATTTTTCCAGTATTGTTTTTTGAAAGATATTTTGGTTTCTTTTAGAGAACCATTGATTGAAAGAGTTTAACTTTTAAATAAAGAATATTTAGTCAAAAAATGTTGTTCCACATTTTCATGTTACTACTACAACACACATGCTTTCTGCAACTAAGTAAACTTTTTTGTTTGTAAAAAAAAATGTATGATTTTCTGTCTGTACTTCTGTTCAGAGCTGTTTGCTAGTCATGCACTATGTACTGCTCAAAGAAACCTTTGTTTTAGCAGTGTTGTGATGATAATGAAATGATCAGTCATTTGTTGTAATAAAATAAGCCTAAATAAGGTACAGGGTCCCCCAAATCCAAAAGGATTTTAGTCTAAAATCCAGGTCAGTCAACCTCTGACTTTGAACCAATTTGGTGTTTATGTCTTTTGCAGTCAAGCAGATATGCCTGATTAAATGACCAATGAGTGTAGATACACAAATTGGCAACTCAGTTTACAGAAAGAGATCAAGCAGAGTAACCTGTATTAAATAGTAAGTTACAATAAATAAAGGTAATACAAAACGTTAAATTGACATGAAGGTATTACTTTAATTTCTAAATAAAAACATACTTTTTGTTAATGTATTAATGATATTTTAATCAAAATGAAAATCTATTACAGTACCTACTGATTCTCAGCTTCTCTTCAAGGCAGGTGAAGGTGTGTAGGTGAATCAGATAAATAGGAGCATTTGTGCTGATCACAGAACTAAATACAGGCTCCACCTCCACTGTGTGACATCATGCTGGAGATTTGAGTTAGTTTATAGCTCCACACTCTGGAGACCACCAGAAACAGCCCCTTTATAGAGAAGTCTTAATAAGAATTCTGGAATATTCTGGAATAATGCAATTAAAGTAACAGAAAATTTACTCTTAATTCACACTTTAGTTTCTGTGTTGATCAGTTAAATGTTTATCCTCTCATTTCCAAAACAGATGTCATTTGATAATGTGAATGCATTTCATGTTGATTTATTTATCTTGAATTGTTTTCAACTCAATCACACTATAAAAGAGGAGGCGTTTATGCTTGCTTTTCATTATGCATGATGAACATTTATTGACATTGTGATGTGACAGCTGTTTGAATGTGACATTCATGAAGAACACATGGAGGAAAACTAGCTAAGAATCCTACTTCTGTACTTAGATAAATACATTGGTGTTGTCTAAAGTGCAAACTCAATAGCCCAAGTTAAACGAGTGATCTGAAGTGCTGCTCTGTGTCGCCTCAGTTTATACAATAACCTCAAAACCAACATGAACATTTCCTCATCAGTGGTTGGCTTTAATAAATTGAACAAGAAAGCAAAAATCTGCTCTGCTCTTCAGTTACTTTATTCAAGTATGAAAGGTAAATTAGTCAGATGATGTGGAACACAGATTAGAAGATCACACATCACAGCTCAGCCAGAAACACTGACCATCTGAGAGCTCTGGGATTTGACAGACACATTCAGCATCACTCGTTTTAATTATAAGCAAACTGTGACCCACTGTGGTTCAGTACCACTGCTGACTGACAGAGGGTGGTAATGAGCCAGAATGGCGACTCTCTAACACATCTCAGGTCTCATCTTGGCTGCCCGACACCGGAGAACTTTGAGGAAACTGTCAATCTTGTGGGAGTCCCTGCGGAAGCAGGACAAGAGGAAGTGGAAGTTGACCAGGCGGGAGATTCTGTCTTGACCCAGATCATTATTGTGGAAAGGGAGAGAGGAGAGAGCCTCAGAGGATGGGCCCATCTGTGGAGGAACAAAGATGGAGAAAAGGGAAGAGAGTGGTCATTCGGTGGGAAGAATTATTACCAAATTAATTTTTAAATATTGATGGTCAGGTCAAATTAGTCTGCTCAACAAGATAGCACTATTGGCCCACATCACGGAAAATTTCATTTTCCTCCCCCTTTTTTAATAAACAAGTCTCTAGCATGTTGACGTGTCAAAACATACCATTTCATACAGTCAATACAGTCTATATACTGAAACTGAGCTGCAAAAACAGCCCATTATAAATGTGCATTTACATATATCCACCTATTCAGCCTACAGCAGCTTAACTCCACCCATTCATGTGGAAGTTATAAGGAGTGTTTGGGTCCAGACTGCTTTCTGAATGCGGCACAGTGCAGGGCAACCAATCAGAGCAGTGGTCAATCACATAAATCAGTCGTACAGGCACAGTAATAAAATATGCTGTTTTTTTCTTACAGAATAAAGAGAACTTGGGAAATGGTGCCATAAAAATGAATTATGACTGTTTTTGTACATAATTTCACACAAATTTCATGAAAGAAGATAATTAGTGGTGGACAGTTGCATTTGGCTCTGACATGAATTTATTTGCACTTACCAAAAACAATAAATTTAAATGTACAAAAACTTGACTGGTTGGCAGTAGAAAAATCTCCTGGCCTTGAGATTTGCAAAACGTTTTTCTCTTGGAAGTGTATTTGAGTGAAAGTACTGAATTATTCAGTTTCAGTGATATTTAATGTACAATAAAGTACAGATAGTCCACAGTAATACTTTAAAAAATAGAAGCATTCTTTGAGCATCATCTGTGCATGATGCCCAAACATTTGCAGCTTTGCTATCTCAAAAGTATAATCTGTCCCAACATCTAGAAAACAAAGCATACCTTGTGGACAAGGCGCTCCAGACCTGCTCCCAGGCTGTTGGTATGGTCCTGCAGCTCTCTGGTTTTGCTGTTGATGGTGTTGCGCTCAGGGTGGGGCAGGGTGGTGGCCTCAGACGAGAGAAGAGCCAGAGGGTCCGACCAAGCCAGCAATAGAGAACGAGCCAGAGACAGCAGCTCGTTCTCCTACCCAAGACAGAGGAATGGGAATCAGAGCCATACCTCGGGCAAGTGTTATGTTACCAAAGTTCACAAGTTGTAATGTATCACCAGCCAGTGTATTCCCTGATACTACGAGAACATAGTAGAGTACAGCAATGTCACTGGTCCATCCCAGCAGAGACACATTATAAATTTACCCCTTGCTTGTGACCATCCAAGTGCAAACAATTGGTAGTTATGATGTCAATCTCAGTGTCAGTTTTCTAACATTATGAATAGTCTGTCTGAATGTACTATTAGACTCTAGAATTAATTCCTCTGCCTGTGCTGACACTAGTGACCACAAGAGGGAGGCAAATGTAATGGTAAGGAAGAAAAGCAGAGTAGAGGAGAAGTGGAGAAAGGAGAAGATGGAATGAAAACAATAGAACTGACCAGGACTGAGGGGTGGATCTCATCACTCTGGTTAGTATTCTAATTAATACATTATGTTTTCATAGTTTCATAGTTCATAGCCTTGCTCTGTATTGGCAGTGACAGGTGTGCAACAAGTCATCCCTCCAGTCAGTATGACAGAATAAAATGAACTTGAATAAAAGTAAATTACAAAAATGATGCTGCTTAAATGTGCCAGTTGAGCCAGCAAGGACATCTGAGTAAATCTGTTTGCAGTTCCCTTATCCTCACATTTTATCTCTGTATCTCGTCCTTGCATCCTCAAAAGGAGCAGCAAAGACACAAAGAAAATATGTGAGAAAATGAAATGAAGATATTAGATGTACCTTAGATATGCAAATGTATGAGATATCAATATGGCTGATTGAATGACTGAATTAAAGCTTGCCCTCCCAAATCTTTACTCTGTTTTTTTCTGCACTCAATGCCAGTTCCATTTGCTAGCTAGGTCCTCCTCATAACGTGATGCAATCAAGCTGGAAGTGTGAAGGTTAGCACAAATCTTTTTCAACTGCCGCTAAAGCAACGTCATTGGACAACTTGGAGTGCTTGGAGGAAAATTTTGCTATGCCAGCTAACAAATGACTGTGTTGGCTAGTGATGGAGGATAAGTACACTCTTTTGGATTGTTGTGACATTGCATGTTGCAGGATGAACTCGTAATCTCCTAACTTGACTAGTGCGAAGATGACTGCACCGCTGGAAAGGAGCCCACCTTTCCAGTCTGGAAACAAACAATACCTACTGATGAAGAGCTGTTCTTACCGGCACTCTGAGAGTCTGATCTTTATCATTGGGGATTTGGAGAGAGGAAGTGTGGCACATAGATGGTCTCATAATCTTTCCCATTGGTGGGAAGTGAGAGTCCTGCAGAGGAAAAGGAGTGTATAAGATCAATCACAATCGGAGAAACCAGGAGAGCTCCCATACACACACTTACATAAGACTGATATACATCCACCTATCCACTCTTCCAGAAAGGCAACAGTCCATCCCTGCCCTCCACCTTTATGCCCATTCCCAACATCACCTTCATCTAGCCACTCTCACAGCATCCCAGCTCAGCACCTAGAGGTCTGCACAGGCATGAAGTTGAAGCCTGAACCCAACCTTACAAGGTGGATTATCATAGATGCATTTTTATAGTGCTCTCCTTTGTTGCTTAGCACTTGAGCTGATTGACAAAAAATGAAATAAAAATGTACATGCTTTTCTGAAAGCTGTTTGCTGTAGCTTACACTGACTGTTGCAAGGAAGTGCTCTGACACGGATGTGTTTTTATGGCTAGTAGCTGCTGCATCCACAGCAAACATGTCTCTGATGAAATATGTGCCTCTCCTCTTCCTATCAGAGCTCAACACACCATCAAGCCCTACACTGTATGTGAGCCATGCACTTTTGATCGGGTCATAATATTTCCAAAATTAAGACTTATTTACCATTTTAAGTTTCCTTAGCTTTTCTTTTTATTTCATCCATAGAGAAGTATTTTTAAGACTAGCTTTGTTTTACTAGACTGTGCTAGAGACAGAATGCACAAAAGAGAAAATGTGCTCTCAAACGTGTTTACATAGGCATGTTCCTTAAACGAAGCTCCCGAACCTGGACCAAAACCAGATACTTGGTTGGGCTCTGTTGGGGTCAGGTCAGGTAGCAGAACTCTAGGCCCAACAGAGCCTCCTTAGAAGCAGTATGGTCAGTAAAGAGCAGGTTTGCTACCATCAACCTTCAGTTTCCCCTAAAAACATTATTTTTGTACCTGTCGAAAGAAGGTTACCCTCTGGCGGAGATAAAGGAAAGAAAAGGTGAAGTTTTCACAAGACAACAGGAGAAGACTGAATATGAGGTTCTATATGGGTGTTTATACAACCTGTTGAAACTTTTCTAGTAGTGATGGGAAAGTTGATTCCTATAACTGAACAGCTACTTTCAAACTGTTTGTTTCTATGAATCTAATTTCTAATTTAACTGATTTATTTTTCTGTCTGGAGCGGGTGCTGTGGAGCACACTTACTTGATAGCATCCAGCTAATTCTCTGTTAACACAGGGCTACATTATGGAGTAAGTCAAAGCGAATGTACAAAGCTACACATAGAAGCCTGTGAAATCTATCCAGTCTACAATTTATGTTATTTTATGTCACTGGACTCACATCTCAACATGGCCAATAATATTCAGAGACAGGACTTCAGTATTTGCATTAATACTCCTACATATAAAGTTAAAAAATGCTTCCTAAACATCTGTTCAAAGCTTCAAAGATCTTTGCTTAAGTCAGCGTTTAAATGCTAAGTTGTTAGCCAAAGAGGTCTTCAACTCTTGGTGTGGATAAAATGGAATATCCTATGATGGTCATGTCTGCATGTTTCTGTTATTAGTGCCTTTATAAAGTCACAGAGCTCTATGGGTTTGAGTTTTCAGCTCATTTTCAGCAGAACATGGCATCAACTGGCTCATCTAATCAGTTGGTGTGCATCAGTAAGTTCTGGGATTTGAACCATTTGAGTCGGACATGTTCGAGAACTGATGACAGCTCTGGCAGGAAGCACTAGGGTGACTCTCGACTTCAGCCCATATTCAGTTTATTGTTTCTTTCAGCTCTGAGAGTCTGGCTTGAGCAAATGTAAATAATAATTTCTATCTACTTTATTAAACTTACATTCTGCCTAATTATAATACTCTGGAAGGAACACAGCATCACTGATGAGCTGGCATATCCTGGTGCAGTTGGGGATTGAGTCAGTTCTGGGATTTCAATTTGGTTTATTCAGTCAGTCCTGAGCTTTAAACCAGATTTACCCAATCAGTCCCAGGATTTGAACCAGATTTACCCAGTCAGTCCTAGAATTTGAACTGGATTTTCGTAGTCAGTCCTGGGATTAGGAGTTGAATTAGCTAGTCATTAATAGGATTTGAACCCTATTTACACAGTCAGTCCTGGGATTTGAACCTGATTTATCCAGTCAGTCCTGGGATTTGAACCTGGTTTATCCAGTCAGTCCAATTATCCTTCTTACTGGCTCACCACTCCTACTCCTCTAGGCTACCTGCCGCCTTAATACATGTTGCTTTGTGTTACGATTTCATAAGGTCACATATATGTTGCAAACATGAGACAGAAAACTTTGACTCAACTAGACTTTTGAATCAGTTCAATTGAGTCATTGAAATGAAACAGTTCGAACAGATTCAAAAGCAGTGATCACTATTTTCTAGTGAGATGCATACACACTTTTTGTGGGTGATGTACTCACCAGGTCGTTGGTGAGGGAAGTGCTGAGTGAGTGGAGTTTGTCCGAGAGTTGGGAGGCTCTCTCCAGCAGGTCGTTCAGGCTGACTCCATCAGCAGAGACAAAGACACACATCAGGACTGTCACTGAGGCAGAAAGACAGATGGGTTAAAAACAAGAGAGTGGTAAGAAAAAGGACAAAGAAAACTGAAGGATGCTGAGAGCTTAAGGAGAGG
This sequence comes from Pygocentrus nattereri, assembly GCF_015220715.1. Lineage (NCBI taxonomy): Eukaryota > Metazoa > Chordata > Actinopteri > Characiformes > Serrasalmidae > Pygocentrus > Pygocentrus nattereri. The sequence goes on along the minus strand of NC_051224.1, from coordinate 20,001,404 downwards.
CTAAAAAGCAATAAGAATGAGAACAAGAAAGAGAAGATGGTACAGCTGTTGATTGAAGGTAAACATGAGCACAGAATCTGAGGAATGGACATAGGAAACATTTAGAAACATCTGCACTCTCACCTGCCAGGTGCAGTCTGGTACTTTGGGAGAGTCGGGCCATTTTTGCTTCTTTCAGTCCTTCTTCTTCTTCCTCACTCTATATGATGGATTTCCCACGTTCTCTGTCACATCCTCTTTCTCACTCCCATTATATACTCTCCTTGTCCTTTTTCATTTGGGTATGCAGCGGACCCTTGGCTCCGAGAGCATTGTCTCTAAACTAGTTCCATCCAGAATCGGCCAAATGAGAAACATTGTCTTGGGGTCTGGACTGATGAATAGCCACAAGCTGTTTGGCCAAAAGCAGGGTGCAAGGGTGTGTCCAAGTAAAATCCAGCTTTACTCAGCCAATTTGGGAAATAAATTAATATCTATTAGTTTAAGTTTAATTAAGAGCAGCAGGATCTAAAAAGCCAAGCTTAATGCTTGTAAGCCCAAGTCAAATGAATAGGATACACAGGAAGTGACTACTCAAGTTGGTCAAACCCAAGAAACACCCTTTTCAGTGTTTTCAACCAAAATGCCCATGTAACTCATGCTCAAGGCAGATGTCACATGCTACCAATACTATGTACCGATTGGTCCCTGCTTGTTTTTCTGTTTTGTGTTGTATCATGTAAGTGTTTATGGGTTAATAGTTGTTTGTTTATCTTTCGCTTAGGTGTGTGTTGTGGGTTGCTGCAGTGCCTTAAGGATATGAATACTATTCCCACCCAGCAATGCCCACCAACCAATCAGAGTCAGGCCTGTCATGTTGCAAACACACTAACGGCCAATTACCCTGACATACTGAAGCCTGGGGAAAAAGTCTATTGTTCCGGTACAGACTGGATGCTATTGGGTTCAGACAACAAACAAAACCTCCTGTTGGTCAAGAATGGGCAGATAGTTTGTCCGCCCTCATGATCCTCAACTAGTATTGACGCAGATGTGCTGAAGCAAATGAAGCAGTGATGTTTAAATAAACACTCCTGCTGTTACACAGAACTTGTGACTTGTAAGGGGTTACATTTGAAGGATTCTGTTCGAAAAACACATGAAGAATTTTCTTTTGTTGTGATATACATAGTTGTATGTGAGCTTTATACTTTAAAAAGAAAAGATGTATTATTATGATTAATACCATCTTTTTTTAGAGAAATAAAAACGTGTTTTCCAGTACACAGCAGCTATTGTTCTTTCCAAAAACTTCAGTAATCTAAAATGATTACATCCAGGATATTCAGAATTTCTTATCTGTTTATTTCTATATCCATAATATTTCATTTACTCAGTTATATGTACTCAAGTGTGCCACTTTAT
>NC_051224.1:19990000-19995000 GCF_015220715.1 Pygocentrus nattereri | reverse complement strand
GTAACAGTGGCAGGGATGCCCAAAGTTGTCTCTGAGGGGGGCAAAGTGCAGTTTATAGTTGAAGGACAAATAAAAAATAAAAAAAAAGTATTTTGTAACATTACAGAATGTTTTGTTACTAAAATGCTAAAAGGAAAAAGAAAAAAAAAGAATTTTAAAGTTAAGTATGTTATTAGTATGGTATTTTTTCCCTCGATGGGTGAGGGGGTGGTGTAGCTTTCTGGCTGCAGCTTTGGCCCAAGGGCAGCACACTCTAGACAGCCCTGCAGTAGAGCTATTTATACCTCCACTGTTACCTTTTCAAAAAGTTAGTAAATATTAAGATTTGAAACAATATGATACAGAAGCGCGCTTAACTTACTGAGAACAAGATCTAATTGACAGTGGGGCCCTGTGAGACATACAATAACATCCAAGATATACAGTAAAAAATAACATTCTTTCTATGTATCTCAATAGAAATTAAGAATTTAAAATAAAACATGTCAAATAATTCAAATGAACAAAACACTGAAATTAAGAGCAAATTTAAAACAATAAGGCAAATAATGCAAATTAAGAGCACAATTAAAATTAAGATCAAACTTAAAATAATAAAACAATTTTAAATGTCTAAGGCAAATCACACAAATAAACAAGACAGAAATAAAATAAGGAAAACCTTTAAAGGGCCCATAAGCAAATTTCCTTGCTTTTGATCTAATTTAAACACTTCGATTTAGTCTGTGTGGTGTAGTTAAAATTAACAAAATGTCCAAAACTTTGCTACAAAATAACAATCCATGTAAAAATTCACTGTTTTTGTGATATCACCTAAAAAAAACACATTGACTTAGATACACATACTCAGCCTGCAGCAGTTTAACTCTGCCCATTTACACTGAAGTTACAAAGAGTATTTGTGCCTGGACTGGAATCAACACAAGGCAAAGTTAGTGAAGAGAGACTGCAAAATGGTTGTGTAAAGAATTATGATTTGGTGCATAAACCACACAGAAAAAAAACTAAAATACAAGAAAAATGTGGGGTATGGGCCCTTTAACTGGCTTAAGCTTTATCTCATTTACTAAAGGAACCATCCACTGAAAAGTTCCTTAAAGAACCAAAAGTGGCTCTTCTAAGGCAGCACCTTGAACCACTAACAACAAGCACAGAGTGTATGTAATCTAATCAACTCCTGTTTCTAGATGCATTCCACCTTTGAGCCTCTCCCTCCCTCAAGCGTGCTCACCCACCCAAGTAAGAAGGGGCAGCACTGCGCTCTCTCCATAAGAGCGGCTCTGCGATCAGGAATTATTCATTCTTTCTTCTCACCTCCATCTGTAAGGAACAGTTGTCCAGCACAGCACAGGTACAGTAATTGACATTTCATGCTAATTTAATTTAAGGGGGATTTTGGCTGGTTGACTGTTGTTTTAAATGAATTTGAATGTGAGTAGCATGTTTGGGAACACAGTGTGCTCACAGAAGGAGGAGTGAATGGAGGGAGGGGGCTGTGCCCACACTTTATTTCATTTTCTGTGGCAACTTTGAACACACTTTTCTTTAAAAGCTCTCTCCTTTACTAAAGCTGGGACGTGTCCAGTTCTTGAAGTTACTCTGTTGTGCAAGCTCAGTGGTCAGAACACTGCTAAAGTGTTGGGAAATGCCCTGTGAGTGAAGGTGAGCTGTAGACGTGCAGGGGTCAAGCATGCAGGTCTAACAGCATGCAAAATGCAGCAGAATAGCAAAGAATGCAGCTTTACTGCAGTAATCAGAGTGCATAGATTCGAGCGTTTACTTAATGGATTATATCATCTTTTTCCATGCATAAACGCCATAATCACGAGAAATGACTAAATGTATAACCCAAGTGTTCGTTTTTTATTTTTAAAACATTTTTAAGAAGGTTTTAAGGGGCCCATGTCCTAAATTTTCACATTTTTAGCTGTTTGTGTCGGTTTATATACCAAAAGCAGTTATAATAATCATTTTCCCTCCTCTCTTTATCCCTCAGAATTAAACAGGCTGTTTTTGTTACTGTACCTGTAAGGCTGGTATATGTAAATGAGCTCCGTTCTGATTGGCTGTGCCTCATTCAAAAAGTAGTCCAGTCCTGAAACAGTCCTTAGAACTTTATCCTGAGTTGTTGGGGCTAAACGCTGTAGGCCGAATGGGTGGCTATAAGTAAACATGTTGGTTTTTGTGACATCACAATATAGTGAATTCAAAAAGGGTAGTTTTGCAGCTTAGTTTCCATATATGGCCTACAACAGTGTTTACAGACAGCATTTTTTTTTAATTAAAAAAAGGAAAGAAGCTGTGTTTCCATGGTATTGGCACTTTAAAGATATTAGTTTTGAAACCTGAACCCCTAGCATGTTATATGCAACCAAAGAAAAACTTTTTATGGCTTTCTGGCAAGCCATAAGTAATAAAAGCACCATGAAGGAATTCACATGGTTCTATAAAAGTTGTCATGTTTCTATAAAAACATTGCTTTTTTCCGAAGAACCCTTAAAGAACCACTTGTTTTAAGCGTGAAGCCTTTAACTCATGCATTTTGATGTTGATTCATTGTTTCATGTATCCTAAAATGAGCAGCACTCTTCTCTTTGTTAGGCTGAGTCTTAAACCTATTCTCTGCGTAGTTCACATGGACCTATGTCTTCTGCACCCAGACAGCGTGTTATATGTTAAACAGGGAGTTGTGCAGCTTATGGTTGATCCTAAATGGCTTTCTTTTAGACGTGCATAGCTCTGTTGGTGGGTAATGCCCTGTACAGCCATCTGAGATTCAGCTTCAGTTTATTTTGGTGTTCTGTGTTGAACAGTGTGTGAAGGGGGCGGGGTTAGATAAGTCTTCCTCTTCTAGCTGTTGCAGTTTTTGTCCTTTTTAACCTTCACCTGAAGGAGGTTTAGTGGTGTGTATGAAGCACTGCAGCGCTGTTTATTTCACCAAAACTCGATTTTCTGAAGCTCCAGTGCAGCTCGTCTTTCCTCAGTACAGCTGAGCAGTGATGAGTGCGCACAGCTGGGTGAGTCAGAGCTGTGGAACAGCGCCATCTGCTGGACGTTCATTCCCTCTCTCGCTCAATAATTCACTCACTCAGTTGCTTACTGATTCACTCACTTATTCATTCAGTCATTCGTTCATCGACTCATCCATTCTTTCACAAGTCGATTCACCCACTCGTTCATTTACTCAGCCATTCTTTCTTTTACTCATTCATTCATCCGTCCATCCATCATTTCACAAATCCATTCATTTACTCCTTCATTCATTCACTCACTTATTCATCCATTCGCTCCTCCATTCATTCACTCACTTCTTTCAAACAGTTATTGCTTCGCTTATCCATTCATGCCTCTGTTAATCTATCGAGTCATTCATTTGCTCATTCAATCTCACTCACTCATTCTTTCAACAGATGTATTCATTCACTCTTTCATTCAGCCATTCATTCACTTATTCTTTCATTCACTCGCCCATTCGTTCATTTATTCATACGTTACCTTGTTCAATCTTTCATTCAGCCATTTATTCACATATTCACTCGTTCATGTTCTCATTCAGTCCTACTCATTTGTTCTTTTCATGAATTAGTTTATTTATTCTTTCAGTCACCCATTCACTCCTCCATTAATTCATTCTTTCACTCGTTCATTCATCCATTCATTTTCTCACTCACTTTCACTTACTCGCTCAGCCAATTTGTTCATTCACTAATTTATTCTTTCACCAGTTCCTTCTCTCACTCGTTCATTCATTCATTTACACAAACACCAAGAAAATAAAAGGCAAACAGCAACCAGCAGTAAGCGTTCTGAGAATGAAGATGAGAACAGGCGTTTGTTTATTGTTTGTTTGGATTTTTTGTTGTCTTATTCGTTCATTTGTGAACTTCAACACCAAGAAATGTGTTACATAATATATAAGCAATTTGGTGTGGAGGAAAACTGGAGAAAGACAGTGTTTATTTTTGTTTTGTTGTTTGTTCACTTTACTGCTAAAAAAGTAATACATGAGTGATTCAGAGGAACCACGACAAAAAGGACAAGCTTCAGAAACAAAGATTAGGACAGGCTGTTAATTAGTTGGGAGCTTGCTTGGTCAGTTAGTGAGTTAACCTGTTCGCAGTGCTGTGTGTCTGTTCCTGTGTGTGTGTGCGCGGTGACCACACGCGTCACCATCTCAGTAGCGTTTAGTCTGACTCGCCGTCGGTGCGGAGCTCCGCTCTGTCTGCTCTGAGTTTGGGGCTGAAGATCTGCGTGAAAAGCCTCGTTCTGATTCTTTCACTGAGCACAAACGGATTTCTGTATTTTTACGAGCTGCGTGACGTCACAGTTACACAACGGCTCATTAACACGGACAGAGATCTCGACACGTTTCTCTGTAGAGCAGAATGGCTGTGGACCCAAAGTTTGAATGGCAAGTCCAATCGGAGAAGAAGCCGATTTCAGCTCCGCGTCTGTAGGACTTCATACTGTGTGCTCCTACATGTGGAGGTTAAAGGTGGGGGCGCTCCTCCATCTGTAATGACAGGCTGGCGCCAGCAGATGGCGCTCATGTGCATCTTACACATGACCGTCTCCCACCTGTGAAGAGTGGAGCGTTTCTGCTCTGCGGGGTCTGCATCCCGCCCCCTGCTGACGCGGTGTGCTCCGGAATCAGCACTTTATACAGAGCTCCACATTCAGAACATCCAGACTTTGTTTTAATGACCTTTTTTGGGCTTTTGGCTGAATTGATATATTGAGAAAACAAAATGATATTTTGAGGCCACAAAGTAATATATTGAGGCCACAAATTGATATATTGAGGCGATAAACTACTATATTGAGGCCACAAATTACTTTATTGAGGCCACACATTCATAAATTGAGGCCGCATATTATCATATTGAGACCCTGAGTTATGAGAAACTTTTGGCTTCAACATATTTATTTGTGGCCACACCTTATTAAAAACTAATCACCATGTCACCTTTTTTCTTTCTCTTTCCTTTTCCTTTCTGTCT
>NC_051224.1:19927500-19987500 GCF_015220715.1 Pygocentrus nattereri | reverse complement strand
TTTCCTATAAATGCACAGGGACTGTGATGGGCAGCATGTGTCTGTGATCCACCAGTGACAGTTTAGTCCACATCTGACGTCTTACAAACTTTCCTCACAACTCACAGCAGCTCTGTTGCATCATCACTGACCGCACTGCTGTTTGACCTCAGTTCTGGCACGCTAATTGAGTTTGTGTGGTATGGAAAGGGCAGGACAGACCTGATAAGACCACTCACACTCTGAGCCTGAGGACTGCACTGTCCAGATAGCATGACCATGTTCTCTAGAGGGTGTGTATGTGTGTAAGGGGGGCGTGACTAGCTTGGTCACTCAGACCAGTCTGTGTGTTTATGTCGGTGACATGAAGGCTAGTAATGTTATCCCTGATAATAAATAAAACGTTGCAATTTCATAATAATTGTGACCTTTTGCCCAGTTCCCACGCCTTACTTACATTTGTTCATCAAACTTTCAGCTCAGGCCACCTGGTAGCTTCTGTAGCACTTGTTTAACTGATTATAGACTTTACAAGATGTTCATGCAAACATGCTGACTGGAAACCATGTTTACATTAACAAAACCAGAAAGATTTTTATCCACTCAGCTAAAGTCTCAGGTTTTCATGCTAATAAGGAGGAAGTCTGAGTGACTGAGCTAATGCTAAAGCCAAAGCTAAAGCTAATGATGGAGCTAGTGGGTGCTGAGGAAGACTTTGTAAACAAAGTCTTATACAGCAATTTGCAAAAGTTTGAGCACCCCGGTCATATTACAAGTTTTGTTTATTTTCAGTAAATGTAAATATGTTAACACATTATCTTCAGGGAACAATCACAAATATTCTCCACATTGCCACTCTGACCACATCTTTGCACTCACTGCACTGTTACTGTACTTTATGTCCTAGTATCATTGCACTATTCATATTTGAACAGTCTATAATGCACTATTTATATTTGTACAGTCTATAATGCGCTATTCATATTTGTACAGTCTATAATGCACTATTCATATCGTCTATAATGCACTATTCATATTTGTACAGTCTATAATGCACTATTTATACTTGTACAGTCTATAATGCACTATTCATATTTGCACAGTCTATAATGCACTATTTATATTTTTACATTACATTACATTACATTACCGGCATTTGGCTGACGCTCTTATCCAGAGCGACTTACAATTTGATCATTTTTACACAAATGGCCTAACTGCATGTCTTTTTGGACTGTGGGAGGAAACCGGAGAACCCGGAGGAAACCCACGCAGACACGGGGAGAACATGCAAACTCCACACAGAGAGGACCCCGGTTGCCCGGCTGGGGAATTGAACCCAGGCCCTCCTTGCTGTGAGGCGACAGCGCTACCCACCACGCCACCGTGCCGCCCCTCCACCGTGCCGCTCCTATTTTTACAGTCTATAATGCACTATTCATATTTGTACAGTCTCTAATACGCTATTCATATTTGCCCCATCTATTATTGTACCATTAATATTTGCACAGTCTGTTACTGCACTATTCCTATTTGTATGGTCTATAATGCACAATTCATATTTGTACAATCTATAATACACTTTTTTATATTTGTACAGTCTATAATGCGCTATTCATATTTGCAGTTAGTAACTATACTTATTTTAATCTGCATACATACATAAGCTGCTCTCACAGTACATACTACCTACATTTGCATTCTCTCTACTCACTCATACTCAAGCATCACTTACCATGGTTACTATGTATGTAAATGTATTTTTATATTATTAGTTAGCTGCCCTTTTATAGATTATAGATTTTCCTATAATCTTATACTTTATATTAAAGTAATACTAAAATTAGTGTTAGCAAACACAGGAATCCAAACAATTTAGCTTACATTGGAGCAAACATAAATATAGATGTTTTGACAATAAGCTGTGAGCATGTAATCCAAAACTTTTCATCTTCGCAAATGAAATAAAACAGCTCCACCTTCCAGATGATCAGATTAGCATGTGTCCAAATTACATGTTCATATTTTAGCGATCTTTTAGCCTAACTAATTTACTGCCAATGTCGTTCTCACTGCAGGTTTGTTGTGAAGAGTTTTCACTTCACTGGACAGAGGAAATGGTGCCTGTAGGCATGACAGTCATTATTTTGCCAACACTCAATTCTGTGGAAAGTCTGAATTCCACATTTATGTAACAAGTTGTGTAACTCCACTAAATCTAGTGTATCAAACATCAATACCTCTACACTACACAAGGGTTAAACGCTGTTTTAGCTGGTGCTGCAGGTATGCCAGGCATAAGCACAGTGATGCTGACTAGCTGAATGTTTCAAAAGGATGACTCTTTGAGTTTACTATAGCACCCCAATATTTATAGCCCTCCGTATAAATAGCCAATGTGTGCTCGAGAACTGAGGTGTTCTAGAAGCTGGATCACATTGCGTCTAAACTCGACACCCAGTCCTGCCCCTCTCAATAACGGCCACCTTGCGTGTTTGCACTGACAACAGCTGGGGAGTGGCCTGTGTCACATTTCCTCAAGCACGAGGTTCATCACAGGATTTGTGAACAAACAACAGTCATATATTGTGTTTGAAATGGTCTGCACTATTCCCTACAATGGAGCACTATACGGTCACTATAATCACTATTTCCTACAGTGGTGCCATATATAGGTAGGCAATAGTGATTATAGTGTTATTATAGTGAACAGAAATGTACCTCAATCACTATTTCCACAAAAGTGGTCTTCTGATCACTATTTCCTACATTGGAACACTGTGTGGAACAGTATAACAGTGAACAGAAATGGTCCTCTAATCTCAGTTAGCTAAGTGTGATTTTCCGCGACATATAACACAGTGCATTGTGGGTACTTGGGTCATATGTCTGCTGCTTATTTCAGTGCATTGTTGGACTGAATGTACAAATGCACAGAGGACATAGCCATAGTTTTTGACATTGCCAAGGTTTTAGGTTCAAGTCCCACAGCATATGTATGTGCTGTGGAAGCATGTATATAGACACTGATATGCCTGAGTCATGTGACCTCCACATGCTTTAGGTGGCCATCTAAATAGAAAGAAGTCTTAACTTTCCTTTCCCACTGGGTGGAATGGCCACTCATCGGATTCTTGACTTGGTTGCCCATTTGCCGACTGCATGGATCTATGGCTTACATGTCAATGTCTGACTGAGATGGCTAACTGTGACGGAACATTAACCGCTCATGTTTAATGATCCATGAACATATAGCAACTTTGACCCATGTCTATTCTAATGGTTTACTGTGAAAGTCAGTGCCCACCATTTTAATCCCTGTGTGTTTGTAGACATGCATGAACTCGCAGCTGTTGACAGAGACGATTTGGCTGATATATGGAATGTATATTGCAGTTTTATCTGAGCTTCCCTCAGGCTGAGTCGTGCTACTTGATCAGTTTTTGACTGAGCACTATTTTATTTCTTCCCTTTGTTCTGAGGATTGAGCTCACCTTTTTAAACTAAGTCAGTTTAAAGCTTTAAAGTTGCCTCACGTATTTCTTAAATCTCTCATGAATAGAATAGTTTGATGTAAATTGAAATTGATCCATTTCATCCCAGATATAGTAGAACCAAGACATGTTGGTTGTCTGAAGTTCGCTTCTTTAGTTTTGCACTGAAGCTAGTGGAGGCTAATGCATCTAACAAGTAAAGGAAGCTAATGCCATGCTAATTAGCATCTTGCCTAAAATGCCACATCTTAAAACTGGTTTGAGTTGGTAAATATTGTGAAATAGACCTGCATATGTGGTTTCTAACACTGTAGGCATGTTATCTAAAAAAAAAAAACTAAAGTACAGATTTGGGTTTCTAACTATGCAGTGCATGTTTGCACATTACTTGTTAGCTACATTAGCACGGCTAATCTCAAGAAGACTTCAGACACCATCTGTCTTGGCTTATGGATTATATTTTCAGTAAAGTGTAAGTTGCTATTAAAAGTCATTCAAACTTATAGAGTCTGTAAGTTATCAGACTCTAACAGAATTGTTTTCAGTGGTGGTGATGGGAACCAGACGTCTGAGGAGTTTAATGCCATGGAAAGTTATTACATGAAATTATTTGAAGGTACCTGATGCCTAAGAATGGTCATTTACAGTAGTTTTAAGATGTGATTTTGGCCTAAAATACATGTTTTAAAATCCATGGCGGAGAGGTAGATGCAGATTGAAAGACAAAATAGTCTCCAAAGAAAATACTTCAAATATTTTCCACTGATTCACCATCATCAATATTCTATATAAACACTCAGAAGATACGTGTAGGTTCAGTTTGTGCTTTTGGATAGTAAATGCATCCCAAAAAATTGAATATGTGCCAAAACTCTGACAAATTGATGGAATTCTGCATTAACTCTTTCGTGGCCTGGAAGGTTAGTCTAACTGTCAGTGCTTTGTGATCTCATACCCAGTCCAGCCAATCCTTTTTCAAATGACTCCTAAAGTCTTCCATCCCAGATCTTCTCTGGAGTACAGAGCTCCTGGGCAGTGTCTGTGTGTGTGTTGCATTATAGATGTGGAGGAGTGGCTCAGTGAATAATTCAGCCTTTGTTTAGTGATCGTTCCCCCAGTCCAGCAGCGGCCATGCACCTAAAAATAAAAAGCAAGAACAAGTTATTTGGAACAGTGCCATAGAAGTAAGTGAGACCGTTTGTTTTGGCCCACCAGAAAGTTACTCTAACCAGACCCCCTCACTCAATATGAGGACAAACATATTTGTGCATCATATAGAACTTAACAAATTCTTATTTTCCCAGAAAGTGTTATCGTTGAAGTATTGTTTTCAACAAAATATAGCCTAATATATTACAAAATGCATTTTTAAAAATACAGTAAGTTTAAAACCTTATTTACTTATAATTAAGAACTTTTTCTAGAACTGTAAGACCAAGCCAAGAACTATTTATGAAACTTTACACTACACTCTTAAAAATGTGTGGTTCTTCAGGGGTTCTTAGAAAAAAAATGGTTCTATAAAGAACCATGAACACTCATTTGCATGGTCAAAGGGTTCATTGCATCGTGAAAGGGTTCTTTAGATGATAGGAAAATGTGCTGAAGATGGTTTCATATAGAACTGTCTTGAAAAGGGTTCCAGATAGCATGAAAAAAGGTTCTGTTACTGTTACAATGTCAAGCTTGTAACAGTAGCAGAACCCTTTTTGGTGCTATATAGAACCCTTTTCAAAACACAGGTTCTCCGTCAATCTGAAGAACCCTTTCACGATGCCTATTACCCTGCAATGGGTTTGCGTGTTCATAGTTCTTTACAGAACCATTTTTTTCTAAAAAACCCTTGAAGAACCATCTTTTTTAAGTGTGTATCCTAGAACCATATGTCCAAACCAAGAACCATTTAAGAACTTTTATTATATCCTAGAACTGTACATTCAAGCCAAGAACCGTTTAGGAACTGTTGCTGATAATAAGAATGTAGCCATGCTACTGTTTGGTACCACTGAAGGATCTCTTACCCTCCAGTCTGGTTGTTATAGTAACAGGCGCAAAGTGAAGGGGACAGGAAGTGACATGCCGCTGACCAGAGACGCTGTGTCAGGTTGCTGGGGGCTAAAGCACGTAACACCAGCGCGATGACTCATCAGCTCCATAGAGACCCTTCTGCTAATGCTTTAGTGCTCATGAACGTTTTCACCACCCTGAGACTGCAGGAGTGATGCTTTTACATTAATTTGCTTCTGTGGGGAATTCCACCATTTCATCCAAATTTCTCCTTTCCTCTATCGTTAAAGTAATTGTTTTAAAATGGTTTGTTGTAGAGAAACTTAGAGACTCAGATTTCTTTACAGTGGTGATGATAGGAACCAGGGGTCACCATGTCTACAACACAAATATAGCCATTTTAATTACTCTCCAAACCCACCAGTGTCTTCTGAGTTTATATGTTATGATGATCATGGTAAAATCTGAAAAATAAGTTTTCCTTGGGGACTGTTTTCCTTACAACCCACTGCATGTACCAATCCACCATTCATGTATAACAAATTTAGAAAATATATTTTAGATCAAAAACTTCTCAAAGCTATCGTAACAATGCCTCAGGCATCAGGCAGCGAATTCATAACCATCTCATGTAATAACTTTCTGTGAGGGAGCTTTTAGAGGTGGACATCTGCTTCTTATCACCACCACTGTGAACAAATCTGAACGTTTCACACCAAACCTCTCTGAATGGCTTTCTTTACATCTTAACTGTTTAATTATGCAGAGGCAAATTGGTGGAGGGTATCCACTCTCCTGACTTTTTTCATGCTGGTCTGAGCTGGTTTTGTCTCTCTCTAATTGGTGGTCCAGTAGGATGATGACATAATCAGCTTCTAATTGGTTTTGTCCTAAGAAATCTGCGCTGGTGATACTACAGAGGACTGGCTTTAAAATGTCTCTCTCTCTCTCTCTCTCTCTCTCTCTCTCTCTCTCTCTCTCTCTCTCTCTCTCTCTCTGTCTCTCTCTCTCTGTCTCTCTCTCTCTGTCGCTCTCTCTCTCTCTCTCTCTGTCTCTGTCTCTGTCTCTCTCTCTCTCTGTCGCTCTGTCTCTCTCTCTCTCTCTCTCTCTCTCTCTCTCTCTCTCTCTCTCTCTCTCTCTCTCTCACTGCAGTATGTCACATGGCATTTTTAAATCACAACCAGCTGTGTGTTACATCACTGTCCACTGAAGTGGGTGGGTGGGTGGGGGGTTGTTGTAGGGAGTGTACAGTACAGATGTAATTGAGGGTGGACGGAGTCATGTGACCACTTTTTCTTGCGTCACTGGAGAGTCCTCCTTTACCTGCTCACAGCAGCCATTTGTAGCTACTGTCACGCAACCTCTCTCTTTCTATCTCCCTCTCTCTCTCTCTTGCTTTCCCTCTCTCTATTTGGCACTCTCTCTCTACATTGTCTCTCTCTTTCCTCTTTCCCTCTTTCTCTCTCCTATTTCCTTCCTTCGTATTCTTTCCACCCTTTCCCTATCTCTTTCTCTCTCTCTCTCTCTCTCTCTCTCTCTCTCTCTCTCACACTCATTCGCTCTCTCATCTGCAGATGGGTTCACCCCTCCCTCTTGCTCTCTTTCTTTTTTATTCATCCACTCTGTAGTTCCAGCAGCCCCTTTCGGTCCATCACTCTGATGCAGTGTGACAGTGTGTTGTTGCGTTTGGCTCTGAGAGCCTGAAATAATCTCTCGATGTGCTCACGCTCACACACATGCATACGCACCGTCGTTTTTACGCCTACATGTTTAAATCCTCCTGTATCAACTCGTCCTGCTTGTTTTTCAGCTGCTTTCAACAGCAAAATCTTGAGTCATCAGGTTTAAAGACATTCTGTCACTTCTGTATTTCAGCTCCATCCAGCCTGATTATAGTGTGTTGTTCACAAGAATGAAAACAACCAAAACTTGGTTCATTTTGATCAGGAAAGGAAAATGAGTTCAATAGTAAAAACAACAAAGCTGTTAATTATCTATTTAAAAATTCATATAACACCATGTACTTCTCTGTGTGTGAATGTGTGTGTGTGTGTGTATGTATATATATATATATATATATATATATATATATATATATATATATATCAAAATGTTCCTGACTTTCTAAAGTGCTTGTTACAAAAACTCTATTTAATTTTTTAAAACAGAAAGAAAAAAAATGTTATTATTTTCTACATACATATAGTATGTGCCCGCGACCCTGACGGAGAAGCGGCTTAGAAAATGGATGGATGGATGGATGGATATAGTATGTGGCCCGCGACCCTGATGGAGTAGCGGCTTAGACAATGGATGGGTGGATGGATGGGTGGATGGATGGATGGATATAGTATGTGGATCGTATACATACGCATATATGTGTTTTTGGTTGGTGGACTATTCTCAGTCCAGCAGTGACACTGATGTGTTTCAAAAACTTCAGCAGCACTGCTGTGTCTGATCCACTCTAACACTAGCACACCACCACGTCAGTGTTACTGCAGTACTGAGAATGATCCACCACCCAAATAGTACCTGCTTTGTGAGGGCCCCTGGGGTTCCTGACCACTGAAGAACAGGGTAAAAGGGGGCTAATAAAGTGTCAGAGAAACAGATGGACTACAGTCTGTAACTGTAGAACTACAAAGTGTATCTATACAGTAAGTGGAGCTGATAAAAAGACGATGAGTGTAGAAACAAGGAGGTTGTCATAATGTCATGCCTGCTCGGTGTATATGCATATATACATTATACAAATGATACATGTGTTTGATCTATGTGTATACTACCAAACCTGTGTGTGATCTGTTGCTTCTAACAGTGTGTGTGTGTGTTGTATGTTGCAGTATAAAGGAGAACGGAGAAGCGGCTTGTAAGGAGCTAATGGAGGCATTTGCTGCCTGTGTAAAGAGCAGTGCTGAGGGCTCATGAGGAGCTCCAGACACAGGACATGTAAATACCCTCACACTCACACCAAAAGAAGCTCTCATTTGCATGTGTCTGTAAAATCTTGCCTTTATGGGATCACGTGTGCTGTGTAACACTGAATAAAAGAGCTGCTTTGAATTTACTTGATTCAAGCATGTTCATTACTTCAGCATGAATAAAATATATTACAGCAACATGTTTGTCTTTCAGTTCAATTACTTTTGACAGTTATTGTGTTGATGTAATATGTTTTATTCATGTGGAAACACAATTTCGTTTTTGACAAATAGTTTAAAGAGTAAGTTCAGGACTCACTGTAAAAGAACAGTTTGGCCAAAGGCAGCAGGATTGCAAATGTTACAACTTAGCCAACAGGTGGTTGGTGTAACTGACTGTGGGCTTAGTGGTGGCGCTGCAGAATGGTCTGATAAATTGAGGCAAAGCAAATTGATTCACTATAGTTCTATGCTGTTTGAATCAAGAACAATCTAAAAACTTTTTTTTTTAATCTCCCTCTTGGTGGCTATTAAATAGCACCATTTTGAAGCATATAAACAACTCACAGAGAGAGAGCTAGCCAGGCTAAACTAGCCTAGCCTAGCAGATATCAGCACAATAAAATTTAAATCTATTTTATTTACATGACATCTATAGGTTTCTGATTAATTTGAACATAAACCTTTTACAATACTGACTGTTTTGAATTTACATGGGGGTATGGACTTCTCTTATTGAGGGTCTAAGTTGTAACACTGTGTTAAAACTAGCCCCATCATGTGGAGGCTGTACTCACTGTGAGCTGTTTATATGCTTCTAAATGGTGCTTTATTACAGCCACCTAGATAGAATTAAAATTGTATAGGAGTAAATTCTGTGCCTTAAACACAACTCATTAATCGAGCCACACTCGTGATGAAAAGCCTTCAGGGTGAATGTGGGGAAATACCTGTAATAATTGCTGTGAAAAGTCACACGTGACGTTGCTATAACCAAAAGCACATTACACTTTAGCCTGTTTAACTAGGGTTCAAGGGTTTGTCAGTAAAGAAAATGGTCCTATACAGAAGAGTGATCACTCAAAGAACCCTTTGGATGATTAAAAGTTTCTTTGCATCATGAAAACGTTTTTCAGGTTGATGGTGAATATGCTGTAGATGGTGCTGTATAGAATCTTTTTTGAAATGGGTTCTATATAACACCAAAAAAGGCTTCTTTGAGTGTTCATGGTTCTATTTAGAACCATTTTCTTTACTAAAGAACACTTGAAGATCCATCATTTGATAAATATCCATGCTATCTATATTTGTGTAATGCTGACACTGAATGAAGTAAATTCAATGTGATCATTTCTTCTGTACGTGCATGAACCAACTCATGAAAACCTTTGTGATTATATGATGAACTGAACTGAACTTTAACCATGCTTTGAAGCAGGAAACAGCACTAAACTGTGCATCACACATAACCTCACCTCCTTATTTAATATAAACTGCTAAAGAATCAACAGAATCAACTAGCCTGAAGAAACACAGGCTTTGACATTTAGCGCTCACTATTAAAGTAATAGTTCATAATTTTTGCACCATTTTTACTCACCCCAGCTGTAGTCAGCCAAGACATGTTTGGTGTGTGAAGTCGACTTCTTCGGTGGAGCTACAAGCTAATCTAACTAACGAGGAATCTTATACCAGAGCCGGTTTATGAGGAGTCTGGCCACTTCCTATTTCCTCTGTTGTATCAAAAACTGGACTGCAAATGCCAGAGGGCACCCATGAGCAAGTCCTCAATGAATGGGAGTAAATGGAGCTTAACAGCTAAAAATGAAAAGTTTAAATGGTTTCTAATCACTCGGCCAGACCGTTTCTTTCATTTTAGAAAGTAGAAGGATGCATTTGACTATAATGACAAAGAAAGCCCACCTATATATTTCGTTTTTTCTACAGCAAACAGGTTTTGGGCAGCAGGACCCTAACATTACTGCTACTGAGTGCTGATTGGTTAGCATTGCTTCTACTGAGTGCTGATTGATTGGCAAGCAGAGTAGCTCATTGGCTGTTGGCATTCACTGACGTCATGGACATATATGAGACGACGATTTAAACTCCAGTAACTCAAGTTCAAAAGCTCTAAGATATATAACGGCAGTATTAAAAGGTTTTACACTGTTCTGTGTTCAGAAAGTGAATGTATTCATTTATATTTAAAAAAATTTAGCATTTATAAACTATGATTTTGCTCAAATGCTCCATTTTAACCCATTCATTTTGGTCTTGCTTGGGAGCGCCCTCTAGTCTTTGAGAAACCTTGAAGACATTACAGAGTGATAATTCCCCTCTATACAAGTTCTCTGCTAATTCCACACTAATGAGCATCATGCTATCTACATGCCTAAATCATTGTCTCCACTTGGTAAGTAGCCTCAAATAGATTTGCTTATGTGATTTCAGACACTGTATGACACACGCCTTCTAGCTCACAGCTTCTACTCTTTTCAGCTGTGCAAAGAATTGTGTCCATTTTTGTAGATGCTTCAGACACCAGCTACGTCTTCACTGATCGCCTACATTTGTGGTAAAGGGGAAAATGTATGAATTTGCCGCACTATCAGTAATATGTGAGCTTGGCTGGCCTTTGTGATGAGCACATTTCTCATCTCCTTAATTGTGAGTGTTGCTCTGGTTTAGTGGTGACGCTAATCCTCTTTATCTGTGCTCACTCCTGCAGGTCCACTGCACTGAGTCCTCCACCTTCCCAGCATTCCCTTCAGCACTGGACTGAATGACTCTGGTGGGATTTGGCAGCAGAACCCACGTGCCCCCCCTCCCCCACCCTCCCTTAGAGCTGAAACTGAATCTTCCTGCCCCTCCTGTCCTTTGCAGCCAAATGTGTCGATCTAATCTGTAGACAGTTTGGGAAAGCCCATGGGTTTTATGTAAATTGTCTGTTTTATTCACTTAATGGTGAAATAAAGTTTAAAAGATTGATAAGACGTTTGCTTTTGGCTTTGTATTTATTTTTTTCTGGGAAAAGGTGGGATTTTTCAGTAGAAGATACAGTTACAGATAATTGAGGCTGAAGTTGGAGGATCACTCTTTGACTCTAATCACAAGTTTAATGCATTGATAGTTTTGGCCATCCATCCATCCATTCATCCATCCATCCATCCATCCATCCATCCATCCATTTATCCATTCACCCATCCACCTAAGAAAAGCCAGAGACCACCTTTCAATAATTTAAGTCCCAGTCAAAATGGCCATTAATTAGACGAAATAAATTTTTCAGTGTTAGAAAAAAAAGCATACATTTAAAGGAAAATTAAAAAGACTCATATTAAATCCTCAACAACTAAATAAAACATCGGTGTTGTCAACATTTAGTGTGTCCACTTTTTTGCTTTATTACAGCTTCCACTCTATTCAGGAGACTTGCTTACAATTTTTCAAAAAAGTTTTTATACCTCTATACCTAGTGACTAAGTTGACACTGACCAAGTTCCGTCTTAGAAGTTGGTTGGATTTTCTAAATAATCACATACACTTTCAGTGGTGTTGAGGTCTGGACTCTGGGTGTATTACTCTGAGCATGATTTTCTCGAAGATGAAAGCTTTAAGTGCTGTTTATCTGATAGGGGCAGTTTTGGTGTTTACCAGTTCTTCCAGGTGATTGTTAGGAGTCACATTTTTCCTTAGCTTTTCATCAATTTTTGAACTTGAGTTTTGGAAGGTTTTTTTCTTATGTTGCTTTGACTTTCTCCCTCCTTTCGTAAGTGAATTAATCTATATATAATCTAGCTGAAAAAGAATAACCTCTCACATGCAAGAACATGTAAGCAAAACAATGTTAAAGAGAAGAGCATGTGGCTGCCAATATAGACCTGATCAGATACAAATTTTATATGGTGGAAACAGCCATTGCTTCATTTAATGCTTTATGGAAAGGAATTGTGAAGTAATTATGAAGAACTGTGCGATAAATATCACATATAACAATTTAACAAATTATGCATCATTAAACTTCAGACTGATGCGTCAAGATGGACTTGCAATCCAAGCTAAAAGGATGTAAACATTAATGAGAAACATAATCTTTTAGATGATATTACTGGTTATTTTAATGTGAAGGTGAATGAGATTAATGTGTTAAATTGATGCGTATTATCAATCAAACCTCCCACAGAGAGTGTGCATTGTGTTGGAAAAGAGCCGTGCAGACTGATTGTAAAGCTCACAATAGGTGGTCCTGAATGGGATTAATCCTGTAAGAGTTCCTCTCTCTGTCTCTTAGCACACTTAACTCTTGATTTCACTCTGTCTTAATCTATCAGTATTAGAATGGGGGATTATTATGGCTGCTATAATGAGTTTAGGTGGGATGGAGGGGCTCAGATTATGGATTAAAGCTTCCTAATGTCACTAATACAGCCTAAAGCTGAGGGGATCACTGCTTCACAAACACATGCACATGCAGCTTCAATCAGTCCATCTTGACAGGCCGGATTAAAGGGGAGCCGGTCAGATGGGCATTCAGGTGCAGAACTCCAGGACAGAGCTAGGACCACAGCAGGAAATTCCTACCTACCTATATAGAACACTGAAGTGGTGGTGGTGTGTTAGTGTGTGTTGTGCTGGTCTGAGTTTTAAACACCTCAGTGACACTGCTGGACTGAGAATAGCCCACCACCCAAAAACTTCCAGCCAACAGGGTCGTGTAGGCAGCTTCCTGTAACCACTGATGAAGGACTAGAGGATGACCAACACAAACTGTGTAGCAGCAGATGAGCTATCGTCTCTGACTTTACATCTACAAGGTGGACTGACAAGGTAGGAGTGTCTAATAGAGTGGACAGTGAGTGGACACACTGTTTAAAAACTGTGCCTGATCCACTCAGAGCTGCACAACACACACTAACACATCACCACCATGTCAGTGTCACTGCAGTGCTGAGAATGATCCACCACCCAAATAGTACCTGCTCTGTGAGGGTCCATGGGGGTACTGACCACTGACGAACAGGGTAAAAGGGGGCTAACAAAGTATGCAGAGAAACAGATGGACTACAGTCTGTAATTGTGAAACTACAAAGTGCACCTAAGTGGAGTAAGTGGAGCTGATAAAATGGACATGAGAAACTCATTTTTCATTCATCACATGTAGGTGATTGTTATTTATACAGTTGTGTATTTTTTATTCTTATAATAACAAACAGTATTAAAATTCAAAGCCACTTTATTTCCAAGGCTTTTGGAGGGTCCCCCACCCAGGGAGGGCCCTAGTTTAGTCATGTCCATCATTACCTACGGCCCAGTGCCCCTGTGTATACGCAAAGGATGTGAGTATGTATGTATCCAGAAAATGCGGTCATGAGTGAACGAGTACATGCGCCCTTACATGTGTCCTCACACATGAACTGTCAGGCATGTTGCTGGGTGTGTCACTGTGTGGGTGTCTATTTATGTGCATGTGTGTCTTCTGGGCTGAGCTACTAGTTAAAGGCGGGCTAGGCTAGACATTAGAGACACACGCACACACGCATCACACACCACACACATTCACACTCATCAGCAGGACGCAGCTATTCCAGTGTGTTCTGTAAGTTATGTACAGTGTCAAACAGAGAAAGATGGAGTAGTGACCAGGCCAGTCAGTAATCGCACATAAACATATATGAGTCATATAAGGGCCCATATCCAACATATATTTGTCCTTAGGATGTTTGGGTGTTTTGATAGACCAAAAACAGGCAGAATTCATTTTAACATGACCATTTTTCAAACCCCTCTTTACGCTTTAGAGTTAAACAGGCTGTTTTTATAAGATGGAAATATACAAATGAACCCTGTCATGATGAGCTGTCCTGTTTTATGACTCACTCAAAAAGCCCCCCAGGGCTAAAACACTCACACACACAAATTTTCTAAGCAGCCTATCCCTCAGGGTTGCTCCCCCCTCAAGGGGGGGGGGGGGGGGGGGGGTTGGTTGGGGGTTGCAGTTGCTGGAACCTATCCATCGGGCGGAGGCAGGATACACCCTGGACAGGTCGCTAGTCCATCGCAGGGCAAGCTGAAACATTCAATAAGCTAAAAAATGTCAGTGAGAATGGGTGAGACTAAACTGCTATAATGTCAGTTGTAGTCAGGGTCAATGGAGACACACGTTATGAGACTTTTTACACGCAGCTTGATGCTAAAACAGGTCCACACCTGCACTCAGACTTCTCCAACAACAAATCTCAACACATATAAATAGATAAGAGCTGAGCTGAACGTGAGAGTCACAAACTGTGTGAAAGCTTATCTTACCTCACACAAAGGACGTATGGACTATTTTGCTACAGTTAAAAACAAAATACAAAGAATCAGAGGAATCAGAGTTGATTCTTTAAAAAAACTTAATGGCAAAAATAGTTACAATGTAAACACAGTCATTCAGAGTGGTTTGGTGTGAAATGCTCCATTCTAGAGGTCAGAATTGTTCACAGTGGTGGTGATAGGAACCAGACGTCCACGTCTAAAACCTCCCTCACCGAAGGTTATTACATGAGATGGTTATGAATACACCACCTGATGCCTTAGTCACTGTGTTACGATAGCTTTGTCATAACGTTTTGGCCTAAAATATATTTTCAAAGCTTTTTCATGGTGGAGGGATACGAGCAGGGTGTTGTTGGCAAAATAGCCATCCATCCATCCATCCATCCATCCATCCACTTTCTAAGCCGCTTCTCCATCAGGGTCGCGGGGGGTGCTGGAGCCTATCCCAGCAGTCTTCGGGCGGAAGGCAGGATACACCCTGAACAGGTCGCCAGCCCATCGCAGGGCAGGCAAAATAGCCCCAAAGAAAATGTGTTTTTAAGATTTTTCACTATTTTACAATAATTAATATTACATATAAACACTCAAAAGACACATGTAGGTTCTCTGGTGGTTTTGGATAGTAAATAAAATGTCTGTATTTGTTTTGTAGTCAGGATTCCTGTTTCCTATCACCGCCACTGTAAAGAAATCTGAGTCTCTACAACGAACCATTTCACATTAAAACACTCTAAATGACTTTGTCTTAATCTTTTAATTATGCTGAAAACTTTAAAAATGGGCGGGATTCCCCTTTAAGAATAGCCAAGAGACAGAAGTTCACACCCACTTTTAGATTATTTTGTCATTTTCTCTGGAAACAGAATCTCTTTTACTCGTCCATAAACTTCCAAAACTGAAATGCTAGAACAAGTTTAAAACATAAAATAAATAAATAAATCATTTATTTTTTATTTATTGATTTGTTTTGTCATAAATAACTCCTGGCACGTTTAAACAAACCAGGCAATTTTGCAAATGTATGTCTATTTTGTGTCTATATTTTCTCATTTATGCTGTTTTAACCCCCCACCACATTTTAATGAATATAATCAATAACAAACACAAAAATATCATTCTCCCACCCCTCTTTATAACTGGCTGTTTTCGTTACCATGCCTTTAAGGCTGATATATGTATGTATTGATGGATGTATGGATGTACAGACAGACGGACGGACAGAGGGACGGACGGACGGACAGACAGACAGACAGACAGACAGACAGACAGACAGACAGACAGACATAACTTTATTGATCCTGGAGGGAAATTGTTGTGTTTCAGTAGCAAGACATACAATTACACATAAACTGTGCAGAAAAACACAAAATAGAAATAAATCTAGACATAAGTTAAAGTACAAGAGAAATTAAATAAAGTATAAAAGTATTTCTATTTACATATTTACATGGCATTTGAGACAGATTCACTGTATTTACAGACAGCAGGCACTGAGTGGTATGAGGTAGTCTAACAGCACATATTATAGACATGACTAACTTTGAGTTGCATCAGTATTACAGTGTAAAGTAAAGTGCATAGTGAAAGTGTCATTACCGTAATAGTTGCAATATATTGCACAGTGTGTATTGATCAGAGAGGAGATACAGTGATGAGCTCTGTTCTGATCGGCTGCCCTGTATTGTGCCTCATTCAGTCCAGGCTGAAACAGTCCTTATAACTTTAGTGTGAGTGGGTGTGGCTAAACTGCTGTAGGCTGAAAAGATGGAGAGATTTGAATTTGTGGGTTTTTGTGACAAAAACAAAGAATCCCATATGGGCCGGTTTTGCCGCTTAGTTCTCACAAATAAACTGTATGAAGTGTGGAGTGAATGACAAATTTGAACTTTAATGATTTTTTCATGTCACATCAGAATCAGTTATTTCAAGAAAGGAAGGAAAATCAGCTTTTTCCATGATATGGGCCCTTTCCTTTCAAAGCTCAGCGCCTACATTAAACTAGCTCTGCCCCCTGCTGTCTGAAAAGAAGAACTGCACAGTCAAGACAGCCTCAGCAGGTAAAACAGGACGCTGTCAGAAATGCGCATGTCAGAAAACATTTCCATTCAAACGCTTTACTTTTGAATCAAACCCTCTGTGTGAGTGTCTGAGTGAGTCAGCGTGGGAACAAAGCGCAGTGCTGCCACCAGGCGGTCAGACGTGGAACAGCAGGATGCGGGGGGAACAGCAAGAACAGAGTGCTTGGAGATTTATTACAGCTGTAGGTTAGCAGAGTCCGGGGTGTCAAACAGTTACTCTCTCTTCCCCTAAACATATGCACGTTTAAAAAATGCGAAAATGGCTCATTTATTTTTAGTTATATTTTAATGTATTCTAATACTTTTTACGTTTAAAGATTCAAAGCCAAAAAAACAGTCCATTTCGAATGCCTTGCTTCTGTGACGTCATGACAATCAATGTATTTATTTAAATCCACCTATTCAGTCTGCAGCAGTTTAGTTCCACTCATTTACCATGATGTTCATCATGTTTATTCATGTTTTTTAACTTTGAACCTTTAAACGTAAATCAAAGGTTTTTTTGTTTGCAATGGTGATGGAAAGATTGACAGATAAGGTCAGGCAGGAGGCTCCATGGACCATGATGTTTGCAGATGACATTATAATCTGTGGTGAGAGTAGAGAGCAGGTGGAAGAGAATCTGGAGAGGTGGAGGTTTGCACTGGAGAGGAGAGGAATGAAGGTCAGTAGAGACAAGACGGAATACATGTGTGTAAATGAGAGGGAGGCAGGTGGAAAGGTGAAGATGCAAGGAGTAGAGGTCGTAAAGGTGGATGACTTCAAATATCTTGGGTCAACCATCCAGAGCAAAGGACAGTGTAAAAGAATCAAAGAATGTTGGAGATGGAGCTGCCGAGTAGAAGGAGAAGAGGTAGACCTCAGAGAAGGTTTATGGATGTAGTGAAGGTGGACATGGAGATGGTTGGTTTAAAAGTAGAGGAGGCAGTGTATAGGGCAAGATGGAGGCAGATGATCCGCTGTGGCGACCCCTAAAAGGAGCAGCCGAAAGAAGAAGATTTACCATGATGTTATATGGAGCGTTTCAGCTTTTGGTGCTTTTTGAAGGCCAATAGAGGATAGCCAATCAGTGCAGAGCTCATTTACATATATCAGTCTTTAAGGCAGAAACAGATTCAGTTCAATTCTAAGGGATTAAGAGAGGTTGGAAAACAGTCATATCAAAAAAAGTATTTGGGGTACATAAAACCTCACAAAAGACACAAGAGGAAAAAACTACAAGAAAAATGTAGGATATGAGCCCTTTAATATAACCTACAAAACAAGTGACCAAATATGATTAAACTCAAATTCAATTCGATTCGATTCTTTAGGAAATGATTCAGTGTATTGTGAAAAGTCCCATTTCCACACGATTCGGTTCAGTTACCTTGGTGCGATTCACAATTGAAATCACAGTTGTGATTTGAACAAATTGATTCACATCAAATCGATTCAGTTGTGAATCTCTGGGAAAGGATTCACTGCAAATGCACTGAATGACGACGTGTCAATGCTCCTCTATGAAGGACCAAAAATGACATCACTATAAATAAATAAATAACGGTGTTGTCATTTATTAAAGTGCTCATATCCTTCATTTCTCTTGCTTTGCATATTCCCCTGAGGTCCACTTGTGACGTTTGTGTGGTTTTATGTACCAACTATTAATTTTTTTATGCAACCATTTCTCAACCTCTCTTTATCCTTAGAATTAAACAGGCTGTTTTTATTACTGTGCTTTGACTGATATATGTAAATAAGCTCTGCTGTGATTGGCTGTGTCTCATTTATAAAGCAGTCAGGGCTTAAACACTCCTTAACAGTGTGAATGGGCGGGGCTAATCTTCTGTACAATGAATAGGCGGATAAATGTAAATATGTTTGCTATGTGACATCACAAAAAACAGTGAAGTGAGAATGGACTGTTTATACAGTTCGGTTTCTGTATATGGACCTTACTGACCAGGGAGTGGACAGCAGGCTTTGAAACTATAACAATGGTCACATATTAAGCTATTTTAATTCACACTTCGTTTTTTTCATGCCACGGGCCCTTTAATGACGCCTTATACACGCCACTGAGGGGCTGAGAGAATCCAGATGAAACAAACAAACACAAAAACGAATAAAATTGAACTGAATAAAAGTCTCTCGTGTCTCCAGCATCAGGGAAGACGGACAGCGCGAGCAGGATGATCTCACCCATCAGTAGGGGTGGGTGAGTGTTTATGAGGTGGGGAGAAGGGGGGGCGCAGGATGACACGCGCGTTCACGGAGAGGGGAGGGAGGGGATGGAGCTGGGGAGGGGGCAGGACGAGAGGAACCCGGATGCTGATGCTGCTCGGATGGGGAGAAGGAAGAGAGACGGAAAGGGAGGATAAAAAGAGCGAGAAGAGGAGAGAGGAGTAATAAAAGGCTCGGGGCTTTGAGGATTTGCTGCTTGTCGACGACTCCGGCGCGCAGGGGGAAGAGAAAGAGCGGAGGAGACGGAGATGCAGCGATAGAGCAGCGAATGAGGGAGGGAGGGAGGGAGAGAGAGAGAGAGAGGGAGAGACGGAGGGAGGAGAGAAGGGTTCGTCGTGCCGAGATGCTGGACTGAGAGCGTTTTTGGGATTTAAAGTGCTCCAGGCCCCGCTGCCCTCCTGCGCTCACTCCAGCATGGGACGCCTGCAGTGAAAGGGATTTTTACGCACATCCATCCACACAAACACACCTCTCTCTCTCTCTGCTCCAGTCTGGAAGCTCATGTTTGGAGGTGGCAAACATGGATCAGGTACTCTGTATCAGATGACAGGTTTTTTTTGGCTTTCCAGAACAGATAGCGAGCCACTGAACTAGGTCAGTCTGCACTTCCCTGCGAATCTTTCTGAATGTCCTGAATCCTCCATGGCTGCCAGATGCACTGGGCTTGTGCTGATTTATCCTGCTTGATATCCACATTAGCTGCTTTTAATGCCCGCACACTCATCATCATTATTGTCCCAGCATATGCATGTGTGCTCATCTTATCTCAGGCCTGCTGTCATATTTGCTCACGGTTTGGCAGGTTGTAGCATCCTGTATCATCTTTCACCTCTTTACTGTGCAATCCTGCGACTAACCGAGCTATTCTTATAGCATCATTAGGCTATCATCATTATCATCATCACCGTCATCATTATTATTACTGCTACTCTTATTACTATAATATCTGGCTCTTGGCTTCGCCTTAACATCTTCCAGTCCGCTTGGGAAACACGAAAAACCCTGTTTTTGTTGTTAAGATATTCACCGGTTTATTAGCCTGGGAGAGCAGAAAGCAGGAGCAGATGTTTGGGAGCAGCAGGCCACGGCCCTGACGTCAGGACTACATTCCCCATCAGCCCCTGCGCGCTCGCCCGGCGCCTGGGGCATGTTGCTGCGGCGCAGCTCGGACAGACGGTGAAGTTTTTGCTTTTTTTCCCGTTGTGTCGACGTAAAAAAAAGGAAAAGAAATATTAATAGCAAGAAGAGATGTCCAGCAAGGAGGTGTCAGGGAGTCCAGCGGCTCAGTATGTGGGGCCTTACCGGCTGGAGAAGACGCTGGGCAAAGGCCAGACAGGTCAGCACATCACTACCCCCTCATTTCACTATCAATTAGTGATTGAATATTGATCCCTTTCAAAAATGACTGCTGTGGAGCTCCTTGTCCTGCACATTGTAGCCTTTTACTGCTCAGGCACACCCACTTTAAAGGGGAATTCCACCCATTTTTCAGAATTTCTGCATAATTCGGTGGATAAACCATTCAGATTTGTTTGATGTGAAGTGGTTCATTGTAGATACTCAGATTTCTTTACTGTGGTGGTGATGGGAA
Source organism: Pygocentrus nattereri (assembly GCF_015220715.1). NCBI lineage: Eukaryota > Metazoa > Chordata > Actinopteri > Characiformes > Serrasalmidae > Pygocentrus > Pygocentrus nattereri. Next base: position 19,966,883 of record NC_051224.1, on the reverse strand, counting down.
CCAGCGGTCACAGTGTCTACAACACAAATATAGCCATTTAATTTACTGTCCGAAACCACCAGTAACCCTACACGTGTGTCCTGAGTTTTATAGGAAATGATAATTACAGTAAAATACTGACAAATCTTAAAAATAACTTTGGGGACTATTTTGCTTTACAACACCCTACGTGTACCCCTCCACCATGAACAGGTTTTGAAAATACATTTTAGGCCAAAACATTGTCTGGATCTAATGATCATGATGGCAAAATAGTGGAAAAGCTGAATAAATATTTTCTTTGGGGACTGTTTTGTCTCAGAATGTCCGTCATATATGCTTTCACCATAGATGGATTAAAATAAATGTATTAAAATATGTTTCAGGCCACAGCTTAATCTTAAAACTATTATAAAAGGACACCTCAGACATCAGGTGTTTATGTTTAAGGAGCTTATAGAGACATTAAACTCTTCGGACATCTGGTTCCTATCACCGCCACTGTGAACAGTTCTGACTATAAGTTTCACTAGAACTGAGCATTTTCACACCAAACCACTCTCAATGACTTTGTTGGCATCTTTGCAGTTTATCAGTTGGATCAGGTGTGGTTATGAAGTTTGGGTGCTAAACTCTGCAGACTTTAGCCTCAGACATTAATGTCTTTACTCCAACTATAGATATATTTGCCCATGATTATGCACTGGGCAATATGGCAAACATATCATATCATGATATTTCAAGACATTTTCACAATACATGATGCACATCACAATGTTTTGGCACACAAACACAATGGAATAGTAGGGGCACATTCAAAAACTGTTACAGTGATGTTGTTCTACATTTTCCATACTGAGCTGCGTTGAATCGAATCAAATCAAGTTAAATCTAATTCTGCTCTCTGTGTAATGAAACAGTTGGTAAATGTTCTTTAAGTACTGATGATATCCATGATATGCTCAGAAAGGCACATTCTTCATCATGATAAAAATCCTTATGATAGTGATCAATTATCGTCTCTAACTATTGTGATTAAAAACGAACACTGCAAATATGTGCATTGTTATACATGTACTCTTTTTATGGATTCAATATTGTTATAATCTCGGTAGGTAAGATAAAGGTTATGCACATGGCTAGTGTAAAGGCAGCACTCAAAAGAGGGGCGCTGGTGCCCTCATCATCATTGTTCAGACAGCAAGCCTGTCGTTAGCACATGGATGTAATTTAAGTTAGCGCGGCTAAAAAGTCACCTCAAAATAATCCAGTTAAGCTTGTAGATGCGTGTCATGTGCTCAAGGAACACAGAACCCATTAGATGCAGTATAATAAACGTTACCTCTTACATGAAGAAAAATAGTTCTGTAGCTAACAACAGTGTTTGGCTAACTAGCTTGTTTTGCTGTGATATTGATTGCACTCTGACTGTTAAAAGGCTAGAAGAATTTAGGCCTGGGTTTTGGAGGAGCGTGCCCATATTTGCTGATGAGAACAACTGTATTATGTCTTTTTTCTGAATTGATATGAAATCTTCCTCACTCAGTATTTCTTAAAAAGAAAAAGTCAGACATGCAGACTTGAGGGTGTCCATACTGACTGTAAAGTGAATGTAAATGTCATTCTTTGTGCAACTCAATATGGACTTAAAGGGGAATTCCCCAATGTTCTCAGATTTCTTCATAATTCAATCACTGAGATGTCACAAAATCATCAGAGCTTTTTTTTTTTGTGAAAGGGTTCATTATAGAGAAATTTGCAGATTCAGATTTCTTCACAGTGGTGGTAGGAACCAGAAGTCACGATGTTATGATGAACGCAAATATAGCCATTTTATTTACTATACAAAGCCACTAGTTAACCTAACCTGTCTTCTGAGTTTTATATGTGGTGCTGATGATGGTAAAATACCAGAAAATCTGAAAAAATAAGTTTTGTTTCTGCATGTACCACCTTGCCACGGATAAAAAACCTTGGGTAACCTTCCTATCACCACCACTGTAAGCATTTGTGACTCGTTCACATTTAATTTAATTATACAGAATATTTGAAAAATCAGTGGAATTCCTATTTAAGTATATAATTATGTAATTACGTCTGAATACTAAAGTGAAACAAAAAGAGTTAAATGAGGCAGAATGCTAAACATTTCAGTAGTTATGCAAAAAAACAAATATTTTGATATGTGATAATTCATATGAATTAATTTTACTAATAACTAATTAATTAGTTTAAATGTGGCCTGTAAGTGTGAAGAGCTGTAACAATATAGTGTTTCTTAATGTTCAGAGAAAGAGCTACACTACATCATTATGTAAAATTATGTGTGTATATATATATATATATATTTAATACATAAAATTCTATGTACTGTAGCTCTTAATGGCTCTTTACATTGTGTGTAAATTTCATGATGAATGAACCAAACGAAATGGCCCAGAATGACTTGAAATTTGTAAAAATGTCTGGTTCCATTGACTTATATTAAAAGAAAAATGTGTTTTTTCTTTATTTCTCATGTAAAGTATACATTTTGGTTACCGACCCAGCTGCTGAATATTCAGTACTTATACTGTATGTTCAATACTTGAATACTTCTAATCAGTAGAAATTGGTTAGTAATGTAAACATAATGAGCTTTATATGTCCACGTCAGCGCATTCTGTCCAGTCACTTATACTGAGAACTGAGTGTCCTCAGGGAGGAGTTCAGTTCGTCAGAACATCAGCATACAGGGAAAGCTGTTTAAAGACTGTCCTTCTGCTTTAGCATGTTTCCTGCATTTATGGAAAGCTATGACAGACTTGAGTATTGTTGGTATAACACAAAACCTTTGTATCTTCATTTTACCTCTTTTTTAAACTTTGAGCCAAAGTTGTTCATTTTCTTTTACTATCTGCTCACATTGATATGAACCTGTAAGTGAATTGCTGTTTCAGGTGAAGTCATTAACTCAATCTAGATTGGACGTCATTCTAAACGGAAAGGTTGCAGAAATATGTGTTGACAATTTTTATTGTCAACTTTACTGCTAATTGCATCAGCCCTGCTATTCACTATCTGGGTCCTTTGGGAGTAGAGGTCTGACACCTTCCAAGCTTGAGATAATCAACTTAAACCAGTGGATCCCAGTCCTGCTGCTTTGTACTGCTTGACTCAACTTGTCAGCTCGTGCCCAAACCCTTCATGAGGTTAAAGTCGATGTGTTAGAACAGGGAGACACTGAAATATGCAGAGCACTGGGATTCCCCCGGTGCAGGATATGGGAAAACACTCCTTTAGAGGGATTATCTGTAGCTGGAATAGAGGGAAGACACTAAGGCCTCGTCCACACATATCCATATATTATTAAAATTGCAGTTTGAATATCTCTGTTCACATGAGAAGGCAAAATTGGCTCGTTTGTTCATGCCAGCCCATTAAGGGGTGATAAATACCTCATAAAATTTAGTATCATTCACCTTAAGATGAACATTGTGACCTGTGTTCTGTGCAAAATATAGAGATGTGCTGCAAAGCTAAGGCACAGACTTTCCAACAAATTGCGTTACAAATACAGTAGACACTGACCTGCAGGCCGTAACACCTCCTTAATTTAACATTTCACACAGATTCCAAGTCTGAATTCTGCCAGAAAATAAAAGCTTTAAAAAATCAGAGGAAAACCTACTGCTTGGTGTGGGGATATTTACGTTGCCATGGTCACACCACTGTCTCTGAAACATTCACGTAGTCCTGACCAGGCAGAGATGGCAGGTTTTTCTAGCTGCTCACCAAATTTGAATTATGGAGTAAAAATTCATTTCCATTCTGACTTTGGTTAATGATCATGGAATCATAGAATTTTAGAAATGCCGATGTGTTTTTAATTTTTGCAGTTGAGATGACGCCCTATTTACAAGAACTGACCACAGTACATTCTGACTCCTCCGCACTAAGGTTTAATAAAAACGTTAAACCAAATTCAATTATAAACTTTATTAACTCCTAGATTGCCCCTGAATTGCTGAGCACACAAATAATCCAGTGGTCAGCCATATTTCAGACAGAGTTGTGCCTCTTATTCTTAATAAATGATGGGCGGAGCTTCCTAGAAGTTTTAGCAGTTTTATGTTAATTCTCTTCATTTAAATATTATAATATGCTGCCCTCATAGTAACGATTGGGTTTTGACACAATTTTTACATGTTATCTTAACTACAGTTTTTACATGTTGTTATTTTAACACTGATAGCCACAAATCATTAATTGGCAGGATTTATGGATTCTGGTGAGATTTTCATTGAACAGAAAATTGAAAGACTGGATGTCAATATCTGGCATTTGATATATAGCAGTCAGGCTATAGTCTGAATATAGATTTGGATGTCTTCTCTTTAGGTTTGGTGAAGTTGGGAGTTCACTGTATCACTGGACAGAAAGTGGCCATAAAGATAGTAAACAGAGAGAAGCTGTCAGAATCTGTTCTCATGAAGGTAAAATTTACTTTCTATCTCTCTTGCTCTCTCTCGCTCTCTAGCACACATTTTAATTGAATTAACACTACACTTGACAATCTGCTAATGAGTTTAAAGCTAAGCTCTTCTCTGTTTCTTGTCATTCACTCACTCCTATTACTCTGTTCATTCACATCTTGTTTTTTTGTTCTCTCTTCTTATTCTCAGGTGGAGAGAGAGATAGCAATTCTCAAGCTTATTGAGCACCCGCACGTTCTCAAACTGCACGATGTGTATGAGAATAACAAATATCTGTAAGTACACAGAAACATCAGTGTCAGTAACACCAGAAACATTAGAAACATCAACACCAGAAACATTAGAAACACCAGAAACATCAGAAACATCAACACCAGAAACATCAGAAACACCAAAACCATCAACACCAGAAATATCAGAAACATCAACACCAGAAACATTAGAAACACCAGAAACACCAGAAACATCAGAAACATCAACACCAGAAACACCAACAACAGAAAAATCAGAAACACCAAAAACATCAACATCAGAAACATCAACGCTAACAACAATAGAAACACTAACACCAGAAACATCAGAAGCACCAGAAACATCAGAAACACCAACATCAGAAACACCAACGTCAGAAACGCCAGAAACATGGACACCAGAAACATTAGCACCAAAAACACCAACAAAAGAAACACTAGAAACATCAACACCAACAATAGAAACACCAACACCAGAAACATCACCACCAGAAATATTAGAAACATCAACACCAGAAACACTAGAAACATCAGAAACATTAACATCAAAAACAGCAACAAAAGAAACACAAGAAACATCAACACCAGTAATAATTAAACGATTCAAGAATAATGTTTCTCGACGTAAAATAGCAAAGAACTTTTGCTTTTCATCATCTACAGTACATAATAACATAAAAAGATTCAGAGAATCTGGAGAAATGTCTGTATGTAAGGGACAAGGCCAAGAACCAGTATTTGCTGGCCATGATCTTTGGGCTCCCAGGCAGCACTGCATTAAAAACAGACACGATTCCGTAGTAGACATCACTGCATGGGCTCAGAAGCACTTCTGAGAACCACCGTCTGTGAAAACAATTAGTCTCTGCATCCACGAAAGCAAGTTAAAACTGTAAAACACAAAGAAACTGTACATAAACAGAATTCAAAAACACTGCCACCTTCTCTGGGCCTGAGCTAATTTAAAATGGACTGAGGTGAAGTGGAAAAGTGTTCTGTGGTCCAACAAATTAACGTTTGAAATTCTTTTTGTAAATCATGGACACTGCATCCTCTGGGCTAAAGACCACTCAGCTTGTTATCAATGCACAGTTCAAAAGCCAGTATTCATGATGGTATAGGGATGCATTAGTGCACATGGCATGGGTGGTGTGCACATCTGTGAAGGCACCATTAATGCTGATTGATATATACAGGTTTTGGCAACATATGCTGCCATCCAGACAATGAAGGCTTTGATTATTTCAGCAACACAACGTCAACATTACGGCACATATTTCAGCAGCATTGCTCTGCATTAAAAGAGTCAGAGTGCTAAACTGATCTGCCTGCAGTCCAGACCTGGCATATATTTTTCAAAGAAACAATAGAATTTCTAAGTTTGAACATTTAATTAGTTGTCTTTGTTGTATTATTCTTTTAAAAAATGGTTTACATGATTTGCACATCATTGCATTCGGTTTTTATTTACATTATGCACAGCGTCTCAACTTTTTTGGAAATGGCTTTGTATTACGTAATTACAAAAACAAGAAATGAAACATGTTTGAATACAAAATGTGAAAATGAGAACTCTCAATCTCTCTCTCTCTCTCTCTCTCTCTCTCTCTCTCACTCTCTCTCTCAGGTATCTGGTGTTAGAGCATGTATCTGGAGGAGAGCTGTTTGATTACCTGGTGAAGAAAGGCAGATTGACCCCTAAAGAGGCCAGAAAGTTCTTCAGACAGATCATCTCTGCGCTGGACTTCTGCCACAGTCACTCTATATGGTAATCCAGCACATGTGAAATGTGCTTGTATCTACAGTGACTACATGCTGCGGATAAGGCCTCTTTACTGCTGTCTACACTCATAAAACACACTCTCTATATTCTATTCTGTGGCTGGAGTGTAGATGCAGATTTCTATTATGATCATTAATATTATAGATGTAACAATATTAATATGAATGAATGCTGTTTTACTGCAACCAAGTGATTCATTTATTTTCTCACTTAGAAAAACAATGTATTCTTCATGATGTCTGTCTTTACAGTGTATGACTATTTTAAGAGTAAGTAAGTTTTATTTTTACCCACTTTTGAAAAGACACATTGTGAAGTGCACAGGATTAGAATGATGTGTGGAGGTGGTGCTGTAATTATTACCAGTGCTTTTCCCATCCACAGTGTCATTTTCACAGACCCGGAATATTAAAGGAAAATATAATCGAGGAGCAGCTCCCATCTCTGTCATTTACACCGAGATGTCTGATCTCATTTAAACCAGTCGTAAACTATACCCTGTGGTTATGACATTAGCCCACCTCCCCAAAGTCCAGACAGTACTTTAGACCGAATGTACAGGTCTGCCAGTGGACTTGTTAGTTTAGGCCTATGATTTTCACCTGACTTCATTTTTTTTTTTGTTGTTTGATTTTTTTCTGTTTTCTTTACTCTTTTCTAGTCACTGCCCTGTCTCTCTGTCAGCCATGCTCATTCTCTACACTGGCTCTGTTCCCTATCTCTCTCTTTTTCTTATCTCTTGCTCTCTGTGTCTGCCTCTTTTTCCTCTTTCTCTGTCTTTCACTCTTTTTCCACTTTTTCTCATTATCTTTCTGTCCTCTCTCTTTTTCCTCTCTCTCTCTCTCTCTCTCTCTCTCTCTCTCTCTCTCAGTCACAGAGATCTGAAGCCAGAGAATCTCCTGCTAGATGAGAAAAATAATATAAGGATTGCAGATTTTGGTATGGCTTCCCTACAAGTGGGAGACAGCCTGCTGGAGACCAGCTGTGGGTGAGTTCTCTCTTTCTCTCTCTCTCTCTCTCCCTCTCTTTTTTTCTCTCACTTTGTGTGTGTGTGTGTGTGTGTGTGTGTGTGTGTGTGTGTGTGTATGAACATGTTAAATAAAATGCTCCACTTTAATTGGAGCTCACGCTGTGTTTGTTATGTAATTGCAGGTCTCCTCATTATGCGTGTCCAGAGGTCATTCGGGTAAGTCTGCTCTCTCCTCTTCTGCTTAATTAAAACTAATCCAGCCTGCTGTAAGAGCTTTGAGTGTTGGAGTAGTTATTTTAAAAAGGTACTTCATTGCAAATAACAAATTATTATTCTTACTCTAGTTATTACATCCTAAAAAATAATCTCTCTACTCATTACTTTGCTTCTGAATTACTCTCTAAAGCCCAAACACATGTGTACCAACTGTACATGGGAACGTCCAACAGTCCTTTCAGTACTTTAGAAATAAATAGGTCAACATAAGCATAGTTTTAAAGCCCTGTCGCTGTGTCCCTGTCTTAAAAATGATGAACGGCTAAAGATTACGCTGGCTTTACACAATGAAACTTTCATGCAACTTTGGTTACCTGAAACGTACATGAAACTTGATTGCACTTCCGTTGCATAATGTGAAGCCTCCTGCAACTTACTTGAAACTCATCCACAACAGCTGCAAGCGTCTCAAGTTTGTGGAACCAGTTTCATGAAACAGCAAATCAGAATGGCCATTATGCATATCTTGAACAATACACTTTCAAACTATTAATATCACTATTAAAATCACTGAACAAAAAAAGGACAACAGAACATTGCTTATTGGACTGTTGAAAAGGAGACCGCCTCCAGGACTGACTCACAGTTGGTAGTTGTTCATTTTGTCACTTATCTGAGTTATGACAACAAATATGAGTTTTTCAAATGTTTCTGTAATCCGTGTTAACTAGCCAGCTGATGCTAACAGCTGTTTAAATGGCTGCATATGCCACTGTTTATTCTTCTTTAGCCTGTTCTTAACATGATCTATGTAGCTAGATCCATTTTCTCCTCTCCTGATGTCCCCAATTCTATAATGAGCTCAAAATCTTTGGAATCTAAATGAAAATTGTTACAGAAGAGGCTCAGTTGCACTTCTTCAAGAACCTTTGCTTCTAGAATAGGATGCTTAAGATATCAAGTAGGCTGTAACTGCAACGGCTACCAAAACATTCATTTTCAAGGACTTGACAAACAAACAACAGAGAAGAAGTATATTGTATAGTACAGTAAAGATTAAAGTAGATTAATAGATAGATTAAAGATATAAATAGATTTGGAGAAAGCTTTGCAGTGACAGCTGGAAAGATCAGGATAAAAACAAAGATGATAAAAATGCTATACGTATCTAAATGCAGGACTAGAGGAGTAATTAAATGTGTTGTTTAGTTGTTTTTGAATTGCTTTGTGCATCTTTCAAGTTGCACAGAAATTGTGTTGCAAGCAACTCAACACATGGAACTAGTTGAATTAGTGTTTTTACTGTATAAAGCCAGCCTTACAGAGAAATTGGTCCTGTTTAGCTGAGGCTGGGTCTCTTTCTTCTTCAGCACATAGCTCTTTATATACCAGTTTGATTCTAGGTGCTTCGATGATTAGGTGCTTCGACAGATTGTTTGCCAAGATTGTGGTGCCTCCCTGCTGCGCTGCTCACACTTGCAGTCATACTCACACAGTCAGACACAGGTAGAGGGCACACATGCAAATGACAAACAAGGACTGGCATGGAAAATACATAGCATATAATGTTATTCTTTATTTTGTACTGCTGAGTGAGCCATACTGTACCTGAGTAGCTGTGAGGAATTTGGTTGGCTCTCTTGCTTGGGAACCAAGCATGGGGTACCGATGGCCATTTCCCCATTTATTTTTTTAACTTGCCTTCACTTTGATTCATTACTTAAGGAGTTCGGCAAATCAAATGTTAAGAAGAGCCATTTTGTCCTGTCAACAAAAATTACACCACTTTGTGAGCCACAACAATTTATGTCCATTATACCATCTTGACTGTAAATGTGTCAAAAATGCAGACTTACTTCATTCTGCTTTAAGCTTTCGTTCAGCTATAGCTGCTTTTCTCACATCTCTGGCAGGAAACTTAAAAGTAGAATAGCTTGTTGTAAAATATCTCTCAACATTCTTTTTTTTTGTGAGGCTGAAGTCAGCTTTCCATTCAGCAGGTTTTCGCTTGAATTTTCCCATTCCACCTTAAATGGTGCCTGAGGTGGAAGAATGTAACTGCTGCACCATTTAAGGTGGAACGGAAAATTTAAATAAGAAGCTGGTGAATGAAATACAACTTTAGCTTCATCATGTTTTGTGTTTGACAGTTTCTCGTTGCAGATTAAACATATCAGGGAACTACCTGGAGTGATTATAAATGCAAATAAGTCAATTCGTCTCCAAATTATGGTTGTTTGTCTTCAATCTCTTTGCTGTTTCGTTAGCTTCTAGCTAGGTGAGATTATTGTCTGTGTTGCTGTGTTAAAGGGTGAATTAGCAGTTCTACATTAACTCCAGAGTTTAAGACCATTTATTGTTAAACTGTGTTGAAAGATCAGCAGAGCTTTATTTTACTGAAAAGGAGGATTAATTTATTTTTACCTACAAATCTAATTCTAGGGAAGGAGGGAACATTAAGGAGTAAATTAACACTCTTGCCCATGGCAGTTTAGCCTCGAGGCTAATCGGCTAGCCATACAAACTTTGCAATACTAAACCGTTTATAGACATTTGAGCATAACATGCATAACATGTGATTAATTGCTTTGTCTGGATATAAACTTGGAGTATAGTCATGGTGTAGTGCCTTCCTTTTGTTCTAGCCATGTAGCCTTTAGCATGCTGACTACCCAGCTAGCAGAGTAAGGTGATAAAGCTGTATCACCACTCGTGTAACAAACGGATGAGTTTGTAACCAAAAGCCGAGCCAATGGAATAGTATAGTTTGTTGTTAAGCATTTTAAAGGAGTTTACCGCTGTAGCTTCTAAGTAGCTTTATCCACCATTATTTCTGGGTTTGAAAGGGAGAGCGTAATGATTTCTGGGCAAGTTCTGCTGTTGAAATGTTCCCTCAAAATGTTCTCTCACCCCACCAAAGGGCTCATCTAACACCCTTCCCTCGAGCTAAGAATGTAATGGTACAGCCCTTAAGATGGTGCCGGGAATGCCCCGAGGGGAAAAGATGAGGCCAAGTTGAAAAGTGCTTGTTAAAACCGGTATTGAAGCATGATGCATGTGACCATGAAAGCTAAAGACAACTCTGCCCACTTTCACGGTTCTGTTATGTGATGGAAATGGACTTGACCACGGTACGAATGGTTCCATGCTGTACTGGATGGTGGAAAAACACCATTGGAGATGTATGTGTAGTGCAAGTGGAGTTCTTAGTAAGTGAGTAACGTAATGAAATTGCACGAATTTAAACTATAATGTGTTATCACATTACTCTGTACTGCGTTACGCCCAACACTGGAGCTTACAGACATATTTGGCTTGATTTTACATTCTTGTGTGTGAGTGACATAAAGGGATACTGTATATAGTAAAGGTGTGTTGTTTTTAAGGGGGAGAAGTATGACGGCCGCAGGGCGGACGTATGGAGCTGTGGAGTTATACTCTTCGCTCTGCTTGTGGTGAGAAACTCTCTTTTTAAGAATTTTCACTCAGACTGCTTTGTTTCTCTTTGCTGTTTATTCATATGTAATTAACATGTTGGATCAAATAACTGCCATTGAGGTTTAACTCTAAGAAGTCAAGATTTATCACTGTTGACTAATGTTTCTGTAATGCTGTGGTGGAGCGATGAGGAGGTGGACACATGTGCGAAGACAAGGAAGATTTATTATGGGCAAATCCAAACTCAGAACAGTCCAGGGTCATAGAGCCAACACGGAGAACAGGAGGGACAGATATAACAACAAAGGAACACAGGATAAACACAACAGAAGCCGGAAAACAACCAAACAATCCAAACAATACACTTCAAACAATATAAACAAAGTTCAAACCAGCAAACTCACAGGTGAAAACACAGGTGAGAGCAATCAAGGGCGGAGTCAAGAAACAAGGAGGCAGGACAGGGAAGAATCAAAACAAAGAAAGCACACAGAGAAGACCCAAAACAAAACAAAAGCACATGGAGTACTGGGATAGGCCATTCGTGACAGTTTCCATGTTTTATTTGAAATGCCATCATGGTGATACTGAATATTTGCTCCGTGATGGGAATAAAATTAAGCTGTATGTTTACTGTATATATAATTGTATGATAGTGTTTAAATCTCTGAACTGCAGGGTGCCCTGCCCTTTGACCACGATAATCTGCGGCAGCTCCTGGAGAAGGTGAAGAGTGGAGTTTTCCACATGCCTCACTTCATCCCTCCAGACTGTCAGGCTCTACTCCGCGGCATGATCGAGGTCAACCCAGAGAAACGCATCACGGTATACTCTCTCTCTCTCTCTCTGTCTCTCTCTCTCTCTCTCTCTCTCTCTCTGTCTCTCTCTCTCTCTCACACACACACACGCTTTGTATGTACAAGGTATTCAGGATGTCGAATCCAGACAGAATTATGTCAAGCTTCGATCAGATTCTGACAGAATTTTTTTGGGCTGTAGTGGGATTTGAACAGAATTTTGTGAGACCACAGTTGGATTCAAACAGAATTTTGATGGGCAACAGTGATGTTCTGACAGAACTTTGTTAGGCTACAGTGACGTTCAGACAGAATTTTGTTGGGCTAAGCGACGTTCAGATAGAATTTTGTTGGGCTAAGGGACATTCAGACAGAATTTTGTTGGGCTAAGGGACATTCAGACAGAATTTTGTTGGGCTAAGGGACATTCAGACAGAATTTTGTTGGGCTAAGGGACATTCAGACAGAATTTTGTTGGGCTAAGGGACATTCAGACAGAATTTTGTTGGGCTAAGGGACATTCAGACAGAATTTTGTTGGGCTAAGGGACGTTCAGACAGAATTTTGATGGGCTACAGTGACATTCAGGCAGATTTTTTTGGGCTTCAGTGACGTTCAGACAGAATTTTGATGGGCTACAATGACGTTCAGACAGAATTTTGATGGGCTACAATGACGTTCAGACAGAATTTTGATGGGCTACAGTGACGTTCAGACAGAAATTTGATGGGCTACAGTGACGTTCAGACAGAAATTTGTTAGGCTTCAGTGATGTTCAGACAGAATTTTGATGGGCTTCAGTGAAGTTCAGACAGAATTTTGATGGGCTACAGTGATGTTCAGACAGAATTTTGATGGGCTTCAGTGAAGTTCAGACAGAATTTTGATAAGCTTCAGTGACATTCAGACAGAATTTTGTTGGTCTATAGTGAAGTTCTGACAGAATTTTGATGAGCTACAGTGACGTTCAGACAAATTTTGATGGGCTTCAGTGATGTTCAGACAGAATTTTGTTGGGCTTTAGTGGCGTTCAGACAAATTTTGATGGGCTTCAGTCATGTTCAGACAGAATTTTGATGGGCTACAGTAACGTTCAGACAGAATTTTGATGGGCTAAGATTAGATTCTGACAGAACTTTGTCAGGCTGTAGTGGGATTTAAAAAGAATTTGTTGGACTACAGTCAGCTTTAGTCAGAATTTTGTTAGCTACATTCGGATGCAGGCAGAAGTTTATCGGCTACAGTTGGGTTCAGACAGAATTTTGTTGGGCTACATAAAATTCGGGCCAATTGTTTTTGGCTACAATCAAATATATACAGAATTTTGTGAAAAACATTGCAGTTTCACTTCAGTTTCACTCAATACAATTCTATCTATCTATCTATCTATCTATCTATCTGGAAGACAGATTTTTGTTGGGATACAGCCAAATTTATACAGAATTTTGTGGGGCTACAGCCAGACTTGGACAGAATTTTGTCAGGGTATGATGGTTTGGAACAGAATTGTGATGGGCTACCCTGACATTGAGACAGAATTTTGTTGAGTTACAGTCAGGTACAGATAGAACTGTGACAAGCTACAGTCAGATTCAGACAGAATTTCTCAGGTTACAGTCGGGTTCAAAGAATTAAAAAAATCAGGCCCAATTAAAGCTTTAGAGCATCACGTGTGCCTCTAATGTATCTGAAACAAAAATATTTCAGCTCATTTATCTTCTCAAAAAATGACTTATTCCTTGAGGACTTTTGCTCCCCACAGTTACAGGAGAACACGTACCCGTGCACTTACATTTGACTCTGTTGTGCAGTATGTTTGTGGTGATGAGTATGTGTTTGTGTGTTACAGCTGGAAGCAATACAGAAACACCCGTGGTATCAGTGAGTACCTATTACGCCTCTGTCCCTCCATCATTTACTCCTTTACCCTTCATCGTCACTGAGTGCTATACAACAGTTAAAAAACTGTCTAATGTCTGCAAATATAAAGTTATACAGCTTAATATTAGTGTTAAGTGTATAATATAAAGGATAATGGATATTTCAAACATTTGATTTATCAAGTATATATTATAAAACAGCCTTTCGATGCACATGTATTAATTTTAAAAGAATCTGTTAAGGTTGTGATAGTTATGGTGCCAGTAAAGGTGTTTTAATCAGTCTCTCTCTCTTTCTCCTCCAGGGGAGGCCGGAACGAACCATGTCCGGAGCAGCCCCCTCCACGACGTGTCTGTGTGAAGCGGATTCTGTCTCTGACAGAGCTGGACCCTGACGTGCTGGACAGTATGTACTCTCTGGGCTGCTTCAGGGATCGCGTCAAACTCACACGAGACCTGCAGTGCGAAGAGTGAGTCCATTTGTGCATATTAACCAGCTAACGAGGCATTGGAAAAGTCTACTTAGACCCTAAACTTATTATCGAAACCCTAGATTTATTATGTAGTTACTAATCTTAAGACTTATTATTAAACAACTAGCATCAGGAGCTACTCTACATTATTCAGTTACTACTTGCATAATTCAGTAGGTACTATATGTTATTCAGTAACTACTATACATGATTCAGTAACTACTATGAATGATTTAGTAGTTACTGTAAATGATTCATTAGCAACTGTAAATTATTCAGTAACTGCTATAAATGATTCAGTAGTTACTGTAAACGATTCATTAGCTACTGCAAGTTATTCATAAATAATACTACTATAAATAATTCAAAATAAATAAATAAATAATTTGGTAGCTACTGTATGTTTTTCTTTAACTACTATAAATGATCATGAGTTATTTCATGTTATGCAGTAACTACTATAAATGACTCAGTAGTTACTATATCGCTGCTGTCGGTAGAAAACCTTGTATCTCAATTTTTTTAGTTTTTTAGTTTTTGACATAATATAAAAATGCCTGATGCCCGTTATATCATATGTAAATTTCATAATGAATGGACCAAAACAAATGACTCAAAATTACTTGGAAAACAGTATGGTTCCATTGACGTACATTCAAAGTAAAGTATGTTTTTTCCTTCTCCTGTAAAATGACCATTTTGGAGATCCAAGGTTTTCTTCCGACAGCAGTGATATGGTATTCAGTAACTGATATAAAGGATTCAGTAGTTACTGTAAATGATTAACTACTGTAAGTTATTCAGTGACTTATACAATTCAGTAGCTACTGTAAATGATTCTGTAACTACTATGAATGAGTCAATAACTGTGATAGAAGATTCATTAAGAAATATAAGTTGTTCAGTAACTTCTACAAGTTATTTAGTTACTACTATAAATGATTTGGCAACCACTATAGAACATACTGTGTTCGGTAGCTTTTATGAAACTACAGTGTCAGTTCTGTGGTTATGAGAGTGAGGAGTGTGAATTGTGGACCCACGTACAGAGCCTTACAGTTTAAGGGATTAAAGAGTGAATGGGCTGTTATGAAACTAACGAAATGACATAGCACTGAACTCTGAACAACAATTTTCCTTCTTTTATTTCTGTGTTTGGCATTGCTTGGTTGGCATTCATATTGTTAGAATCAGAATCAGAATACTTTATTGATCCCAGAGGGAAATTGCAGTAGTAATAGTTTCTACTATTACATAATTTGTAGTGTTCAGCTTCTCTTTATCACTTTCTCCCTTCACTCCTTCCTTTACCCCCTCTCTCTCTTTCAGAGAAAACCAGGAGAAGATGATTTATTATTTGCTGCTGGACAGGAAGGAGCGCTACCCCAGCTATGAGGACGAGGATCTACCTCCCCGAAATGATGTCGGTGAGGAAGATGATGGTGCCTTTTTTTGTCTAACAATTAACAGTTGCAAAGGGTAAAACAAGGTGTGAATTGAAAAGGGCAAAATAGTTCAAATGAATAAACTGAATAAATCCAGCACATTTTGACAGGACAAATTAGTTCTCTTTATTATATAAATAACACATATACTCACTGTCCACTTCCCGAAGTACACCTCCTTGTATTTGCTCTCTTTGTCCATTTTATCAGCTCCACTTACTATATTCAATTCAATTCAACTTTATTGTCATTATACAATACAGGGTAGTACAGTATAACGAAACACTATCGGGCTACTTTTCCAGTGCAGTAATATAAGATAAATAGCAAACAGTGCAAAGACAAAAGACAGTAAAATACAAGATAAAATGTGCATAGTCAGTAAGTACAAGTATCG
Organism: Pygocentrus nattereri; assembly: GCF_015220715.1. Classification (NCBI taxonomy): domain Eukaryota; kingdom Metazoa; phylum Chordata; class Actinopteri; order Characiformes; family Serrasalmidae; genus Pygocentrus; species Pygocentrus nattereri. The sequence continues at coordinate 19,950,779 of NC_051224.1, read as the reverse complement.
AACGTAGACAAAATGTGCATAGGCAATGGTTATAACAGGTATACTGGACGTATAGACAGTATGTGCATAGTCAGATATTGAAGTGTAAGAGATATATAGACAGAAATGTGCATGGTGAATTACAGTAAAGTACAGTAAATGCAGAAGTACTAGTGGTGCAAAAAGAGATGTAAACAGTGATCTGTATATAAAGTGTACAGTGCAGGTAGAGAGTAGCAGCATAACGTTCAGGTAACATCTTAACTAAACAGTAACAGTATAAATATATAAATATACTAGAAATAAGGCTTAGTCAGGGATGAAGTGCACAGCATACAGTCCTCTGAGCAAGTGGAGCTCAGTGTGTAGTGTGCTGGGTGATCAGGCTGATCAGTAACAGACTGTAGTGTTGTTGTTAAGCTCAGGTCGATGCTGCCGGTGTGACCAGATGACAGCTCAGGGATAGAAACTGTTCTTGAGCCTGCTGGTTCTGGCTCGGATGTTCCGGTACCTCTTTCCGTTTGGCAGAGGTCGGAACAAGGGGTGGCTGGGATGCGTGGTGTCCGAGGATGTGTTGATGGCTTTCCTCTCTCATCGCTTGTTATATATGTCCTCTATGGGTGGGAGGACAGTTGCGGTGATGTGTTGAGCAGTTTTGACCATCCTCTGCAGGGCCTTGCGTTCAGCAGCAGTGGTGTTACAGACTGTAGTCAATCTGTTTCTCTACATACTTTGTTAGCCCCTTTTATCTTGTTCTTCAGTGGACAGGACCACCACATTTGGCTGGTGGATCATTCTCAGCACTGCAGTGACATTGATGTGGGGGTGGTGTGTTGCACTTGTGCAAGTAAATTAGATGCACTCCTACCTTGTCAGTCCACCTTGTAGATGTAAAGTCAGATGATAGCTTGATGATAGATCGAGCTTATGGGTAGAAACTATTCATTAAGCGGGTTGATCTAGCCTCGACGCTGTGAAATCTCCTGCCTGATGGTAGGATGGTGAACAGGCTGTGTGCTGGGTGGCGCTGTCTGACTGGATCTTTTTGATCTTTCTGAGGCAGCGGGACTGGAAGATGTCCTGTAAGACTGGAAGCCTGTTGCCTATGATGGCTTCTGCCATCTTCACCACTCCTTTAAGGGCCTTGTGGTCATAGGCCATGCAGCTGCTGTACCAGGCAGTAATGCAGCCCATGAGGATGCTCTCTATGGTGCATCTGTAGAAGTTGGTGAGGATCTGAGGAGGCAGATGAAACCTCCTGAGCCTACGCAGGAAGAAGAGATGCTGACACAATAATGTTGGTGTGGAGGGACCATTAGGCTCCATTGATGAATAGGGGAGAGTGACCACCCATCTCCACGATCATCTCCTTTGTTTTGCTGATGTTGAGACAGAGACTGCTGTCATGGCACCACTCTGACAGAGCGCTGACCTCATCTCTGTAGGCTGTTTCATCTCCATCAGTGATGAGGCCTAGGATGGTGGTGTCATCAGTAAATTTGAAGATGATATTAGACGTGTGTTTGGCTACACAGTTATGTGTATACAGGGAGAACAGGAGGGGGCTGAGCACACATCCATGGGGAGCCCCTGTGCTCAGAGTCAGTGTGGAAGAGAAGCTGTTCCCAACTTTCACCACCTGGGGTCTGTTCATCAGGAAGTCCAGTATCCAGTTGCAGAGATGTTCAAACCCTGTGAGCTTAGGAATGAATTTAGCAGGGATGATTGTGTTGAATGCTGAGCTGTAATCTATGAACAGAATTCTTACATATGTGTTCTTTCTGACCAGGTGTGTGAGACCAGTGTGTATTGTTAGTGCAATGGTGTCGTCTGTGGATCTGTTAGAGCAGTATGCAAATTGGTGAGTGTCCATGGTGGCTGGAAATGTTGAGCAGATGTGACCTTTGACCAGCCGCTCGAAGCACTTCATAACTGTAGATGTCAGTACAACAGGGCGGTAGTCATTCAGGCAGGTGACAGACAATTTTTTGTGGACTGGAACAATTGTGGTTTCCTTAAAGCACTTGGGAATCACTGACAGTCTTAAGGAGAGATCAAAGGTGTCTTTAAGTACATGGCTATAGATGCCATCAGGCTCGGGTGCCTTGCGTGGGTTAACTGCCCTGAAAGATTTCACCACAGGGGAATGGCTAGAGTCCAGCTCTTCTCATCTCCTGGGAGTTTCTGAGCAGGTGAGGTGTTAGTTGCCTCAAAATGAGCACAATGAGCATTAAAGTTCATCTGAGGAAGGGCCTCTATCACAGATCACACCTTCTTTGTAGTCAGTGATGGTTTGCGGGCCACTCCATATACATCAGAGCCAAGATAGTTGGTTTCCACTCTGTCCCTGTAGCTCCTTTTGGCCAGCCTAATGGTCCTCAGGTCATATCTGGCTTTTAACTAACTTAACTGACTTCTTGTAATTAGCTGGGTTACCAGCTCTTAGTTTGGCTCGAACCTCAGCATTGATCCAGGCTTTCTGGTTGGGAAATGATCTGACATTGATTTTTGTTACAAAGTCTTCAGTGCATTTACTCATGCAGCTTGTGATGAGGTCAGTGTATTCTGTTGATGTCTGTGCCAGCCGCATCAAGGAATATCTTCCAATCTGTGGATTTCAAAGCAGTCCTGAAGTGTGAAGATGGCCTCCTCACTCCATTGATAGACTGATCTGAGAACTGGTTTTGCCTGTTTAAGTCTTTGTTTGTATGTGGACTGAAGAATAGAGGTGTGATCAGTTTTGTAACTGTCCTTGATTGCGGTGTAGCAGTGGTCAAGAGTCTGTTCTTCTCGGGTGGGAAATTTAATGTGCTGGTGGCATTTGGGCAGAACCTTCTTCAAGTTTGCTGTGTTAAAACCCCCAACCACAACGAAAACAGTCTCAGGGTGAATGTTCTCAATTTTTTTTGTATTTTGTATTGTATTGTATTTTGTAGTTTCTATTGGTCATCCACTAGTCCTTCATTGTTGATCAGTTTATGCCTACAGGACGCTGTTGGCCAGATATTTTTGGTTGGGTGACTATTCTCAGTCCAGCAGTGACACTGAGTTGTTGGTTTGTATCAGATCAATGCTGAAAATGAGCCAATGTTTATGTTTATTATGAAACATTCAGTGACTAAGAAAACCAGCTAGCTGTTTTAATCGCTAACAACTTTGTGTTACATTTTCTCACTCGTATACTTTTAAGGCATCTTTCTTGTCAACAAAGTCACCTGTTTGTTTTCTTACTGTATTTACTAATAACATGCTGGCTTAAGTGTTTTAATATTATTATTAAAATTATATAACTACACATATATAACTACAAATATATAACTACACAATAAACAACAAGAAAAAATATAATTAAAGCAAGCATTTTTTTTTTATTCAAAAAAGTATTCGCTTGTCTGCCTTCACACGCGTATGAACTTGAGTGACACCCCATTCTTAATCCATAGGGTTTAATATGATGTCGGCCCACCCTTTGCAGCTATAACAGCTTCAACTCTTCTGGGAAGGCTTTCCACAAAGTTTAGGAGTGTTTATGTGGAATTTTTGACCATTCTTCCAGAAGCACATTTGTGAGGTCAGACACTGATGTTGGACGAGAAAGTCTGTCTCACAGTCTCTGCTCTAATTCATCCCATAGGTGTTCTTGGGGTTAGGACTCCGTTCAGGCCAGTCAAGTTATTCCACACCAAACTCACTCATCCATGTCTTTATGGACTTTGCTTTGTGCACTGGTGTACGATGGTGTACATTCGATGCTTTGCATTGCACTTGGTGATGTAAGGTTTGGATGCAGCTGCTCAGCCATGGAAACCCATTCCATGAAGCTCTCTACACTGTTCTTGAGCTAATCTGAAGGCCACATGAAGTTTAGAGGTCTGTAGTGATTGACTCTGCAGAAAGTTGGCGACCTCTGCGCACTATGCACCTCATCATCCACTGACCCCACTCTTTCATTTTTTGTGGCCTACCACTTCGTGGCTGAGTTGCTGTCGTTCCCAATCTCCTCCACTTTGTTATAATACCGCCGACAGTTGACTGTGGAATATTTAGTAGTGAGGAAATTTCATGACTGGACTTGTTGCACAGGTGGTGTCCTATCACTGTACCATGCTGGACTTCATTGAGCTCCTGAAAGCGACCCATTCTTTTACTAATGTTTGTAGAAGCAGTCTGCAGGCCTAGGGGCTTGGTCTTATACACCTGTGGCCATGGAAGTGTTTGGAACAGCTGAATTCAATGATTTGGATGCGTGAGTGAATACTTTTGGCAGCCTAGCATAGGTACCACAGGAGAGGTAAGCCTCAGGAACGAGATCTGTGTACAGACCCGTCTCAGATATACGGATATTACTAAAGTTGTTTAAAGATCAGGAAAAAATCGAATTCCCTCTTACCTCAAATGTAACTGATCAACCAAAGACATGTTTGCTTCTTCAGTTTTGCACTAGAGATGTGAGGCTAATGTAGCTAACACGTAGAAAGCTCATGTATTTAAATAAGCATAGTGCTAATTATGTGCCTAAACTAATACATACTTATCTAAAACTGTGTGGAGTTGTTTGGTAACCTCTTTTAGACTTGAATATGTGGTTTCTGACACTGTATGACACTGTTATCTATAAGAATGGGCAAAAGTACATCAGCTAAGAACAGTAGCAGTAGCTACTACGTTTATCAGAAAGGAGGTAACAAGTACTTAAAAGGATTTAATGTATGACAGATGTTAGTCTTGTATTCTTCCAACCAAAAACATCCCTGAAGCTTATGTAAAATGTCAGGTACTGATTACATGCTTTAAAAAGTGTATTTTTTAACTGGAAAAAGTCTGTTGAATGTCAAAAGGAACATGTCTTGCATTATGTTAAAGGGAAATTCCACCCATTTTTCCAAATTTCTACAGTTGAGATGTAAACAAAGTCATTCAGAGCGGTTTGATATGAAACTGCCGATTTCTTTACAGTGGTGGTGATAGGAACCAGGGGTCTCAATTTCTACAGCACAAATACAGCCATTTTATTTGCTATGCAAAATGACCAGTGAACCTACACGCGTCTTCTGAGTGTTTATATGTAATGAAGATGATGGTTAAATGGGTAAATCTGAAATATCCCTATTAATACAGCTTGCATTTATTAAACGAATCAAATGCAGTGGGTTAAAATCTAACCTCATTTGGTTCCTATTGCCGGAGTTCAAAATACCCCCCTGGTATTCAGGGGGTGCCGTGTTGGCTGGATACTCCATTGTTGGCTGGCTGCTCACTCACCACAGCAGCGCTGATGTTTCTTCTGGAAAATCTCTTTTCTAATTTGTTAATGCTCTGTTCCTCACATTAACTGAGATCTCAGCTCTTCTTTTATCTTCAGTTTGAGAAATGAATGAGAGTTCCCTCTTTACACCAGTCTTCTGGGAAAACTGGGTAAGTTTTCAGATTTACAAATATGCTACAGCATAGTGTAATGTCTTTCAGAGGAATCCCAGGCATGATTACCGTTGCTAGGCTGTGAAAGACTTGACTACATGATCCAGTTTGTTACAGCACCACCCTGAGGCAGAACAGTGCAGTCGCTCTGGTTGGATAACAAAGAAAAGACTGATTGTGGATGAAGCAGATAAACAATTAACTTTCCCTGAAATTTGTATCTGAGTGTCTATTTTTTCCCTCATGGACAGCATAACATCCTAAAGAAGTTATTTTCAGGGACTCTCCAGAATTTTATTTTTAAGACATTCAGGGGGTTGAAGAGGTTAATTAAGGGACCTTGGACCCCCCAGGACCCCCTGTATTTCACACCTTGCCTATCACCACCACTGTGAACAGTTCTGTCTCTATAAGTTTATCTAGAAAAGAGCGTTTCACACCAGACCACTCTGAATGACTTTTCCTCAACCATTTTATTATGCAGAAAATGTGAAAAATCAATGTAATTCCACTTTAACTCATTATTCAAATTAGCATTGAACTTTGTGACTGTGGATTTTGATATTGCTGGTGGCAATTGCTATACATTGCTGTGTAAAGATCTGCAGTGCCTATAATTATGAAAACATGGAAACGAAAGAGTTTTACTACTGTGACTCAGGGGTGTGACCAGTGTGACAGGTCTGACCGGTGCTTGACCCTAACTCAGGGCTAAAGGATAATTTCAGTTTCAGGAAATGCTAGAAAACCATAAACAGTCTGAGCTCCTGGTGACTTTTGGCTTTACTCTTTTGCCAGCAGTGCTTGGATTAGATTTTTGCTTTTAATTACCTGAGGCTGGAATTTCACAATGTTATCTGATTCAATATCTTCTGAATTGGTTTAAATTAATAGGCATTAAAACAGATTTCAGGGTTCATTGCAGTTCAGAAGCCACAATCTGATCTGATAACATACAGAATGCCCGCCCTGAAGCGATGGCCTGTTTTGCAAGTGAGCATTCACAATGCATGTCTGCCTTCAAGAGCTATCGCCCACAAGTGCTCCAAAAATGCAGAGCACCTGGTTTAACTTCTAGATAAAGTCATGAGCTCCGAGGTAAAAAAGAACAAGTGAGATCAGATGGTGTAACCAGCGAGCATTGAAGTCCCTGTAGTTAATGAATAATGGGATGTTAACGGGTTAAACAAACAGCACAGTTCAAGTGCAGTCATGATTTCAATGATTTTTAATAAATTAACATGTTGCAGTTGTTGGAAGAAAACCTTGTATTGACAAAATGGTAACCTTACAGGAAGTGGAAAAAACAAACTTTACTTTCAATGTAAATTAATGGAACCAGATGTTTTTCCAAGTCATTTTGGGACGTTTCTTTTGGTCCATTCATCATGAAATTGGCACACAATGTAAAGGGCGAGAGGTATTTTCACATTATGACAATAACTGAAAAACTTAAAAAATCGAGATGCAAGGTTTTTTTGTGACAGCAGTGATATATTTTGATATATTTGATATTGCTGCTGTCAGAATAAAACCTTGTATTTCCATTTTTGTCATTTTTCAGTTTTTTTACTTTATTTGCAAATACCTGTTGTTGTTTACGTTGTCTGTAAATGTCATGATGAATGGATCCAAAGAAACGGGCCAAAATGACTTGGAAAGACATCTGGTTCCATTGACTTACATTAAAAGTAGAGTAGGTTTTTTCCTTCTCCTGTAAAGTTACCATTCTGTCGATACAAGGTTTTCGTCCAACAACAGCGATATATGGATATACTCTACCAAATACGTTCAAACTGCAGTCCTTCAGTAAAAAAATATTTAAAGAACAATTAGGTATGAGCAGTTAGACCCCATTGTTTTGAAGACAAAGTGTCTCAAAGTGTGGAAGTCAGTGTGGTACATTAAAAATTGGCACATTTTTTTTGCAGTTTTCTTTTGTGTTTTAGTGAAAATAATGATTTGACAGTGTAAAACTGAGCTGCGTTTGCTGATCCTGTACTGGCTGTGTTTTTGAGTTCTGTTTAAAATAAGCTAAATTGTCACTACAGAAATATTTGGTAAAGCTTCGGAAGTGTTATGGTCGTTTTGGTAGTGACAAAATTTAATGTTCAGTCATTTTTTTTAAACAAAAAATGAATCATACTTAAGCTTCATGATCACTAAAATCAAAAGGATTTTAGTCTCAATTCCAACTTAGTTTGAATGTCCTTCAACTCAGGCTTATATTCAACGTGTGCTTAGATCCTCCCCGTAAGCGCGTGGACTCTCCGATGCTGACCCGTCATGGCCGCTGCCGTCCGGAGAGGAAGAGTCTGGAGGTGCTGAGTGTGACGGACCAGGGTTCACCTACACCACCCCGCAGAGCACTGGACACCTCTGCTCACAGCCAGAGGTACATTTAAACCCTTCATTTGGTTTAGTGAGTTAGATAAGATAATTATAGCAAATGTTAGTTTAGAGTCTTTATGCAGTCCTAGTCTGTACTAACAATGGACATATCTTAAAGGTGCTTGTAATAATGTGTTCTCTATGTATTCAGGCTGCTTTTACGAGCTGAGGCTCCACGGCACTTAGCTAATTGTTCGGCCTTTCTTTTGCCAAGTCCAGCTATCTGTAAGCCACATACACAGGTTCTATGTTTCTGTCCAAAACATCCAAAAATCAAAGCTATTACTTTGCACTGGTCCGCTTATACATTCAGAGCTTCAGGTAGATGTTAATATTTAAATGTTTAGTGTACGAGAGCTGTCAGTTTTCACAGTTTTCACACTTTTTCATTAATCAAGTTTCATTAATCATGACAATATCAGGGATTAGTAATTAGTAATATTGTAATATTGTACCGTAGCATGTTGGTGTTATGATGAGGTGATGAAAATCAATCCAACTGTTTTGTGAATGAAGATGCTTAGCAGCAACTCAGATGTAGTACATGCATTTTTAGATGCATTTTAAATGCATTCATGCCACAGGATGAGCAATCTGATCAAATGACTTGAGTGTTATAGAGCAAGGGTCATCAACATCAACTCAAAGCTGCATTTCCTCACTACTGAGGGACAGAAAACCAACTGCAATCACAACACTTCAGTGATTAAAGGGGAAATCCACGGACTTTTCAAATTTTCTGCATAGTTACAGTGGGGAGAACAAGTATTTGATACACTGCTGATTTTTCAGGTTTTCCCACTTGCAAAGCATGTAGAAGACTGTATTTTTTATCATAGGTACTCTTCAACTGTGAGTGATGGAATCTAAAACAAAAATCCAGAAAAATACATTGTATAATTTTTAAATAATTAATTTCCATTTTATTGTGTGAAATAAGTATTTGATACACCAGAAAAAGAAACTTAATATTTGGTACAGAAACCTTTGTTTGCAATTACAGAGATGAGACGTTTCCTGTAGTTCTTGACAAGGTTTGCACACACTGCAGCAGGGATTTTGGCCCACTCCTCCATACAGATCTCCTCCAGAGCCTTCAGGTTTCGTGGCTGTCGCTGGGCCACACGGACTTTAAGCTCCCTCCAAAGATTTTCTATTGGATTCAGGTCTGGAGACTGGCTAGGCCACTACAGGACCTTAAGATGTTTCCTACGGAGCCACTCTTTAGTTGCCCTGGCTGTGTGTTTAGGGTCGTTATCATGCTGGAAGACCCAGCCACGACCCATCTTCAGTGCTCTTACTGAGGGAAGGAGGTTGTTGGCCAAAATCTCACGATACATGGCCCCATCCATCCTTCCCACAATACGGTGCAGTCGTCCTGTCCCCTTTGCAGAAAAGCATCCCCAAAGAATGATGTTTCCACCGCCATGCTTCACGGTTGGGATGGTGTTCTTGGGGTTGTACTCATCATTCTTCTTCCTCCAAACATGACGAGTGGAGTTTAAACCAAAAAGTTCTATTCTTGTCTCATCAGACCACATGACCTTCTCCCATTCCTCCACTGGATCATTCAGATGGTCATTTGCAAACTTCAGACGGGCTTTGACATGCGTTGGCTTGAGGAAGGGCACTTTGCGTGCACTGCAGGATTTTAATCCTTGACGGCGTAGAGTGTTACTGATTGTTTTCTTTGAGACTGTGGTCCCAGCTCTATTCAGGTCATTGACCAGGTCCTGCCGTGTAGTTCTGGGCTCATTCCTCACCTTCCTCATGATCATTGATGCTCCACGAGGTGAGATCTTGCATGGCGCCCCAGACCGAGGGAGATTTTCTGTTATTTTGCATTTCTTCCATTTTCTAATAATTGCACCAACAGTTGTTGCCTTCTCACCAAGCTGCTTGCCTATTGTCCTGTAGCCCATCCCAGCCTTGTGCAGGTCTACAATTTTATCCCTGATGTCCTTACACAGCTCTCTGGTCTTGGGCATTGTGGAGATGCTGGAGTCTGACTGATTGAGTGTGTGGACAGGTGTCTTTTATACAGGTAACGAGTTCAAACAGGTGCAGTTAATACAGGTAATGAGTGGAGAACAGGAGGGCTTCTTAAAGAAGAAGTAACATGTCTGTGAGAGCCAAAATTCTTACTGGTTGATAGATGATCAAATACTTATTTCACACAATACAATGGAAATTAATTATTTAAAAATCATACAATGTATTTTTCTGGATTTTTGTTTTAGATTCCATCACTCACAGTTGAAGAGTACCTATGATAAAAATTACAGTCTTCTACATGCTTTGCAAGTGGGAAAACCTGAAAAATCAGCAGTGTATCAAATACTTGTTCTCCCCACTGTAAATGGTTAGCATGTCATCAGAGTCCTTCGGAGTGGTTTGGTGTAAAATGTTCAATTCTCAAAAAACTTGTAAGTCATAATTGTTCACAGTGGTGGTGATAGGAACCAGACGCCTGAAAAGTTTAATGGTTTTAAAAGCGCCTTTGCAGACAGGTATTACATGAAATAATTATGAATACAATACATGATGTCTATGATAGTAGTTTTGCGATAACATTGTGGTCCAAAATGTACTTTAATCAATTTATTTGGTGGAGGAATACAGAAAGTGTTTTCTTAGTCAAAATACTCCCCAAAGAAAACTTATTTTTTCAGCTTTATTACTGTTTTACCATCATCAACATACAAAACGAAAGCACATGAAGGTTCAGTGGTTGTTTTGAATGGTAAATAAGTGGTTATATTTGTGTTGTAGATACAAATAGTTATGACCCCTGGTTCCTATCACCACCACTGTAAGGAAATCAGAGTCTCTGACAATGAACCAATTTACAACAACTACTGTAAATGACCTTGATTACATCTCAAACACTAAATTATGTATTAAAGAATTGGTGGAATTCCACTTTAAGGGACCTTCTAAGAAATACATATCATACATATCACTGCTGTCGGAAGAAAACCTTGTGTCTTTTTTTTTTTAGTTTTTCAGTTTTTGACATAATTTGAAAATACCTGTTGCCCTTTACACCGTGTGTAAATTCCATGATGAATGGACCAAAAGAAACAGCCCAAAATGACTTGGAAATATCTCTGGTTCCATTGACGTACATTGTAAGTAAAGTAGGTTTTTTACTTTTCCTGTAAAGTTACCATTTTGGAGATAAAAGGTTTTCCTCCAAAAACAGCGATATGTTAAATGAACTCTTCTCAACTAATCTGATTTTGCCTAAATTTGAACTAACTGTTGTATGTAAGTCATTTAAATCACTCCTGATGCTGAACGGGCGACACATTGTGAAATCCATTATAAGTGATGTCCAGGCCTGATGTGCCAGATAGCTTGTGTGCTGCAAGATCTTTATACAGAATACGCAGCAGTTTACCTCGTCTCTCACTTTGTTATATAACATGCCATATACCACTAACACTGAAACACATGGGCCATTGAGAATATCAGGTCTGACTGTGCTGTTTCTCTGTGTTTTGACAGATCTCGTTCAGTCAGTGGAGCTTCGACAGGTCTCTCCTCCAGCCCCCTCAGCAGCCCCAGAGTAAGTAACTGTCCTCAGCAGAGGAGTCATCCACACCCAGTCTATCATTTAGCTTCACTGAAATGCCTCTGAATTAGATCATTACACCGGCTGCCTTTATTTTTGCCCTTTTGCACTTTTTTTTTGTCAGGTCTATATACGATACAAAGGGCAGTAAAGCTGAATTGGCTGTAGTTGTTGTGTTTTATTAGTCTCCATCTACTTCACACTGTCCCATTTGGAGTCATGACTCATGCCATAGACCTGCTGAGATACAACATTTTCTGTCTTGGATCTAACCCTGTTTGTAGTGCAGCACAGTTTATTTATTAACTCACAGCTAACACAATAACAGTTTAAAGGGGTGGTTTGGAGAAATATAGAATTTACAGTTTTACCCCTCCTGCTGAATGTAGTCTTTTAGCTGAGACCTGTCTGGTGTAGGAAGTTTACTTCTTTTGTTCTGTACTGGAGCTACAAGGCTAATGTTGCTAACAAGTAAGCTTATAGCCAATAGTTAGCATCCTACAAACCGTGTGTCTAAATGTACAGCATATTATTTACAAAAATGGACAAGTATGTTTGCTAAAGCCTGTTTCGCACCAGATGCGGTAACCGCGCCACATGAAGCACCGCACAGTGCCATGCCCAGTATGTTCCTATGTTAATGAGTGTAGCCTTTCACACCGGCTGAATACATCATGCCACACTGCGGCAGCGAAAACATGCGCTTTGGCTCCATTTCTGGCACGTGCCACGTATGGCATGCTAGTAGTTTCTATGCAGAAACAGTAGGGAAATGCAGTGTCTATGGTACAGTGTACAATCTAGGCTAATAAACAAATCAACAGATCTAGGGGTTTTTTTTTTACCTAATTTTCTCACCAATTTAGTCATCTCCAATCCCACCCGCTAGTTAAGACTCCCCCAATCACACAAGGCTGTCAACACTACATGTGAAGCACAACCACATCTTTTCGAACTGCCGCTCACTTACCTAGGTTAATGTTATCGACACATCTACAACGCATCTCCTCTTCATATAGAACGACATCAACTGGTGAGAAAGCCAGCAACAGTCATGGCAGCTAGTCAAGATTTTATTGTTGATCTCTTTATGCCATCTACATACATTTTATATGAGTAGTAAACAGATAATACAGATATTTATATTACGTAAAAGATAATACAAAAAGCAGCCGCTCTTGCTTCATGATGCCTGTCATGCCTGGTCTGAAATAACAGTTTTGCATTGCGTCTGTTCTTTTCTTTTTTTTTTTTTAATTCTGCATAATAATAGGTTAGTGGTTAAGATGTAAACAAAGTAACTCAGAGTGATTCGATGTGACATTGTTTGTTGTAGTTAAACTTGTCGACTCAGATTTCTTTACAGTGGTGATGGTAGGAACCAGGGGTCACATTGTCTTCAACACAAACATAGCCATTTTATTTAAAAGAACCAAAATGACCAATGAACCTTCATGAGTCTCCTGAGTTTTTAGATGTAATGTTGATGATAGTAAATCTGAAGAAATAAGGATTATCTTGCCTCAAAATGCCCTGCATGTATTGCTCCACCCAATATTTTTTATGTGTTTTAGGCTAAAAAAGTTATTTTAAAACTAATCATAAAAATTATAAAACAATGTCTGAGGTATCAGACAACATATTCATAACCAAAAATCAAAGCAAAAGAAGCAAACTTTGTCTTGGCTTCAGCACTACTTTTTGGCAAAGGGGAAAGGGGTGCAAGTAAATAGTTTTTTTGTCCAAACCATTGCTTTAACAACGTTCCCCTAGAGGTCAGAGACGTATCTGTTCTTGTTGTGGTCAAAACGTGTGCCATTTTTCCTAACGTCAGTTCCACGCTCAGTTTAACTCTGTTCTTGCTAATCATGAACCATAGCTTTTCATTAACGCTCATCACCATTGCTCTCTCTTTCCATCTCTCCATCCTTCTTCTGTCCTCCTCCATCCCTCTGTCCTTTCTCTCCCGCCTCGTCAGAGTCCCGTTTTCACGTTCAGCCAATCAGAGGTCACTTCTGCTTCCAACACCCAGTCCAAAGACCCCAAACCGGGAAGTGTCACCACCACACCCCGGGCAGCCCCTCGTGTGCCCGACCAAAAAACCCAGACGCTGCCGTCCAAGGCGGCATCCGAGCGGCCCCACCTGCAGTCCATGAAGTCCCTCCCTCTGCAGACGCCCCCCTCCCCCTCCCCATCCCCCTCCCCGCTGCTGTCCCCCATCCCTCGCTTCTTCTTCTTCCCCGCTCCCTCCTCCGTCCTCAAGTCCGTCACTAAGACCGTCTATCCTAACTCTGCCCATGTGTCGCAGGTCACCCCGCAGGGCTCCCCGCTCCCCACCCCCCTCGGGACCCCCGTGCACCACTCCCAGCACCCCTCTCCCACCCCGCCCTCTTCCTCCTCCTCCTCTTCCTCCTCCCGAGCCGAAGGGGGCGGCGGCGGAGTGGGTGGGGGCTCCCTCTCCCTAACCCCGCCCTCTAGCCCCGGTGGAGGGGGCGGGGGAATGGCTGCCAGCAGCTCCGCCCACTGGAGGACACGCCTCAACTCATTCAAGAACAATCTGCTGGGCTCGCCTCGCTTCCACCGCCGCAAGCTGCAGGGTGAGACACAGCGTTATTTCAACATTATCATTTAATGCCTTCAACTTTCTCGCTCATAAATCTATAACTTACATGTTAGATTCATAGTAGTTACTGAATAATACTGAATAATAAATGTCTTAAAGAGCTTTTTTGAACAGTAAGGGTTTGATTGAATGGTGTAGTGTGTAAACACTAAACATACCATTCACACCTTGTTCCATGCAGTCCACAACTAAAAAAAAAAACAGCCCGTTTTGAATTCAGTGTTGTAGTAATGTCACAAAAAACAAGGCATTCACGTATACCTGCTTATCCAGCTAACAACAGTTTAGCCCCACCCACTCATGCTGAAATTATAAGGAGTATTTCAGCCTGAATGTGTGAGTGGGGGTATATGTCTGTCTGTCTGCCCTGCGATGGACTGGCGATCTGTCCAGGATGTTTCCGCCTTGGATTTAATATGTAAGATAATATGAATATAAGTATTTTGATAAAGTATGTATATTGCAGTAAATTAAAGTGCATATATGCACTGACTACAGTAAGGTAGTAAGCCGAGGCTGAAATAATAATAAATCGCATCTTTTTTTTTTTTTGGTAAACGTTGAAAATGGATGCCACAGACCTGAATACCACACAAGGGTTAAATTCTAATTGTAAAAGTATAATTTATACATCATTGTATGAAAAGCATTTTCTGATAAAGAAACTTTCATTTCTTGATTTTTGTTTTACCAAACGTATTACTGTTATTTGCCAGAACTTCTTCCCTTAAAGCACAGAGCTCTGTTTCTAAGAATTTTGGTTTTCTTCATTTCTTTTCTTTTTTTGTGTCCGTTTTGGCAGCCAAACTTGCCAAGAGTCTTTAATATGAATGACCTCATTCACAAATAGATTTTGATTGGCTCTTGGCTTGGACACGGGTGAACATACTGCACTGATGTGCTCGTTACTGCCACAGTGACTTTATCTATAGCTCCTGTTTACTGTACATTTAGTGTGATAGAGTCTGGCCCACTGAGCTACAACTGACAATTGTAACATGACTGCCAACATGCAGTGGCAAATGGCTCACCATCCCGTACACCAACTGGCTCTGGCTTCTGCACTCAAATACTGCTCTAGATGTTTGACAGGGAGTCATACAGCTAACAAATGAATATAAAAGGCTTTCTATTTCATATATAAAGCACTATTTGGGTGTAGTAGCCATTATTTTATGACCTACCTAAGGCATTACATAGAAAGCCATTTGACATTGATCCTATATTCTAGGAAACATTAAAAAGCTTTAGCTGACCTCTTTGGGTCACTTGTCATTATATCTTTATATTCATAGGAATGCAGGTCATTCTCAAAGAAAGTCTTATAGCCCTTGCCAAGCTTGCTGCTCTCAAATGAAAACTGCTCTACTAAATGAATGGTGTCTTTATCATGAAAAAATACATTAATAATAAATCCTCTACATTCTCATTCACAACCAGTGTCACTACTGTAATGTTTTCCCTACTGTGACAACTATAACTGCATTAAATCTGTAAGGATTCTACAGTGGCTGGCAATGTAGGTCATGTTCACTGAACTAGCAGTGCTGATTAGGTGGTTTTGTCTGTTTGTCACTTATATGCTTCTGTATTTTGTCTGTATCTTAACTTAAATCTGTCTGTAAAGAACTCTGTAAAGTATATGTCAGATTTCTGTTCTGTTGGTATAGCCTGGTTTGCCTCTATCATGCATGCAAAATAAACAGTCCTGAGGTTTTCTGAGCTCTAAGTAGAAATGCTTCACATCTTTTTGTTATTTTTAGTTCCTACATCTGAAGACATGTCCAGGCTAACTCCAGAGTCAAGCCCAGAGTGAGTAGCAGGCATGATGGGATGGTTGTGTGGTTCATCGTATTGGGATGTCTATCAGTGTCAGAGTGATAAAACCCTGTGTTTGTTTCTGGCAGGTTGGCTAAGAAGTCCTGGTTTGGGAACTTCATCAGTCTGGAGAAGGAGGAGCAGATTTTTGTGGTGATCAGAGACAAACCACTGAGCTCCATCAAAGCCGACATCGTTCACGCCTTTCTATCAGTTAGTAACCCGTCTTCTCTTCTCTTCTCTTCTCTTCTCTTCTCTTCTCTTCTCTTCTCTTCTCTTCTCTTCTCTTCCTCTTTTCTCTACTCTTTTCCTCTCTTCCCTTCTCTTCTCTGCTTTTTTCCTTTATTTTCTCTTTTCTTGTCCTCATTTTATTCTTTTCTCTTCAGTTCTATTTTATTACCTTCTACCTTTTCTTCTGTATAGTTATCATCTTTTTTCATGTCTATTTTCTTCTCTTAATCTCTTATTTCTGGTGTTTTTCATGTCTTTTTGTTTTCTATTCTTCTCGCTGTTTCTCTCCGCTTTTCCATTTTTTTCCTTTTTCTCTCTTCTCCTCAGTTGTCTTCTCTACTCCTTTTTAAGACTGTTCTCTTGTTTTCTTTTTTTTCCAGTTCTTTTTTATTCTCTTCTTCTTCATTCTCTCTATTTATCATCTATATTCTTCTCTTCTTTTGTCTTCTGTTTTCTTCTCTTTATGTTTCACTTCTCTTTTCATCTTCTTTTCAGCTCTATTCCTTTCTGTTCACTTTTGCTGTTTTCTACATCTCTTTTCTTTCCTTCTCTTTAGTTCTCTTCTCCTTTCTTCTCTTCGCTTCTCTTCTATTCTTTTCTCCTTTCTTCTCTTTTCTTCTCTTCTCCTTTCTTCTCTTCACTTCTCTCTTCACTTCTCTTCTTTTCTCTTTTCTTCTCTTCTCCAGTTCACTGGTCTTCACTTCTCTTCTCCTCTCTTTTCTTCTCTTCTCTTATCTTCTCTCCATCTCTCTATCTTTCTCTTCTCTTTTCCTCTCTTCTCTTATCTTCTCTCCATCTCTCTATCTTTCTCTTCTCTTTTCCTCTCTTCTCTTCTCTTCTCTCCATCTCTCTATCTTTCTCTTCTCTTTTCCTCGCTTTTCTTCTGTTCTTTTCTCTTCTCTTCTCTTGCTCACAGCTGGAACAGAGATCCTCTTTGAAAGTCTTTTTCTCTCTCCAGATTCCCTCCCTTAGCCACAGTGTAGTCTCTCAGACCAGTTTCCGGGCAGAGTATAAATCTTCCGGGGGTTCGTCCGTCTTCCAGAAACCTGTGAAATTCCAGGTGGACATCGCCTTTTCAGAGGGAGAGAGGGAACGAGAGAGAGAAAGGGAGCGGGAGAGAGAGGGAAAGAAGGAGAATGGCATTTACAGCGTCACCTTCACCCTCATATCAGGTCAGAAATTACTGAGAATTTAAATAAGAGTTATTAAAATAAAACACACTTTGGTGACATAATTCTGTACCTGTATACTAAGGTGTTAACTATATTCACACAGAGTTCTATTTTTGTTCTGTATGTGTGTTCGGTGCATGTGTTTGTCGCTTAGGTCCTAGTCGCAGGTTTAAGAGAGTGGTGGAGACCATACAGGCCCAGCTGCTCAGCACTCATGACCAGCCCTCTGTCCAGGCACTAGCAGGTGGAAGCTTTTCCTACTGTATTGGGTTGCTAAAAGCTAGTCAATGTATTCAGTCCCATGAAGTTTAAAGGGGACGTGTTATGCTTTTCCAGTTTTTCCTTTTCATTTAGGGTTTTATGTAGCTAGTATTTGCACATGTAAAGGCTCTGCAAAGTTACAAAGCTCAAAGTACATGCCAGAGGGACAAACTCTCTCCCACAGAAACCACTTTTCTCAGCTGCCTGAAACACCTCACCTTTTCTCTATAACAAAGTGTTGTCATCTCATAACACAATCGTTATTGGCTGCCTACCGGCAAGCTTGGTACGCCCTCACTCAATGCACAGCAGCTACTGGAGGTGAGAAGAGTTTGTTCGGTTTTGTAGCCGTGTCAAGAAGACGCTGGCCTGACTTTCAGGAACAGATTCTTTTCAGTGGTTTTTTGGTTAGAACGAAGAGAGCCCAGTCATCTTTGAGAGCCATTCTTTATATTGTTGTGCCCAAATTTTATTTCCTGCCCATAATCCACTCCATTGTCTACTGAACAGTGAGAACCATCCAGTCATAGAGATAGAGGGGGTTGCTTTAGGCTACTTAAAGGCAAAATAAGCAGGATTTGTCAGTTGCTGTTTAAACACACACCTCAGAGTTGGCAAAGAGAGAGAGAGAGTAGTGCAAAGAAAAGTGGGCCAGCAATCCTCCACAGTGATGTAAAAAACATATCGCAAATGTTTGATTACAGTTACTGCCAAGAGGGGCACAGCCAGTTATTAGGTTTAGGGACAATTACTTTTTTACATGGGTGAAATAGGTTTTGAATAAATCCATATCCTCAGTAAATGAAATGAACATTCAGAAGCTGCATTTTGTGTTTATTCATGTTGTCTTTATCTTATATTAAAATTAGTTGGATGATCTGAAACATTTACATGTGAGAAATTAGCAAAAATAGAAGAAATTGGTGGGGGCAAATAGTTTTTCACAGCACTGTATATATAGTATTTTTTATGTGTTGTGCATTATTTCTTAATAATAAATATAACTATATATTAATATAATTATATAATATAGTACTACTATTATAATATCATACTACTAATATAATAACACAATTCTCTTTCACAGATGAGAAGAATGGTCTCTCCTCTCGCCCCCCCGGCACGCCCACTCGGCAGAACTCCCGACGCTCGGAAGGGGGTGGAGATCGTGGTGAGAGGGCGGAGCGTGGAGAAGCAGCCAGTATGGCAGGCAGTGGAGGTGTCCTTCAGCGCAGGGGGTCTGGCAAGGACAAAACCCGCCTCCTCTCCTCCAATGGAACCCAGTCTCAGCCCTGAAAAAACTCTACGGAAACAGAGCAGAGCCTACAGAGTGGGCTGGGACCCGCTCCTTTAACCTCAGACCCTGAAAAATCCCCCCTTTACCCACAATCCCCAAATCACAGACACACTCTGCTCACACACGCTCATCGCTACCAGAAAAACCTGTAGTCCAAATACAGCCGAGAGAGGAACCTCAAAGAAATGGATGATCCTGCTCATAGAGATGCACCTGGATGAATGAAAAACACTCAAACAGCTGGAATCTGATGTCACTCGAAAAGTACAGCAAAAAGTACAGCGGATCTCAAATCTGAATAAAACATACAGACTTTAAAGCATCTCAATGTAAACTTCAGTTAGCTATCAAGCATCTCACAGCTGGATGACTGAAAGTGATCTGGAGCCAATAGTAAGCTATAACCACCCACAAACTAGTTAACAATCAGCAGAGGAAAAAATACAGGAGGTGGGACAGAAATGATTGTGTCTTTTTTTATGATCATCTTCATCAATTTCATCATCACTATCATCACCATGAGAAATGTCACTGCGGTGGACTGTAATTTGAAGATGATTCGGAAGCTAAATCACCAGAATCATTAAAAAGAAGAAGATTGATAAAAGACGGAGTAGAAACAGGTTGATCGAGACGTGGAACATCAGTGGTGAACGGGCATCCAGAATTTTGACCCCAAAGCGGCAGCTTGAATCAAATAACGGACTAATTAATGGACTTTTGACCCAGTGTTTGGTCCTGTCCATATCAGCACAAGGAAAATATCGGTGATAAACTCACCATAGTAAAGCAAAGCCTTCTTGTCGAGAAATTTACTTGTTGTCACATGTTGTGGATTTACTGAAGACATTACTCCTTTAAACGTTCAGTAGATCCACCACTGTGTCAAGCATCATATCTGGCAGTGTCCAGTTAAATCTACCAATGAGAGAGAGTCTCAATCCCTAATGTAGCCACCAAGTGCTGGACATACTTTCATGAGGTGATGTTTAAAGCTCCTTAGACACCTTCGAAACGACAACAAAAAATGAGAAGAACAAAAAACAGTCCAAATCTGGGGAAGAAGAGAAGGACAGGACAAGCAACTTCACTTTTTCTCCGTATGATGACAACAAAGGTCCAAAAGCCCTTTTTGGTGACGTGGTTGCCATCAAACGAAAAATATACAAGCAAGTGAATGTCAAAAAAGCTATTTTAAAAGTATTTATTTGCTTTAAAGCTATGTTTATTTGAGTAAATGTATTTTATTTATACATTATTTATTTATTTATTGTTTATTTATATTATTTATTTGGGTGTTGTGGAGACTGGTCAGCTCAGAATGGCAGGCACATCAGCTGTGGGCCAACAAAGCCACCAGAATGAAAAACAGATGGATAAATTTGTCACATTTGTTTAATTTTCCCAAATATATTAAAACGATGCTGCAAAAAAAGTCCCTAAAATCTGCCATTTCAGTTTGGTTTTATATGAGTTTTCTCATTTCATTTTCATTTCACGTTCATTTCTTTTACATAAGAGAGAAAAACAAAGAAAAAGAAACAACAAAATCAACAAAAGAACTTTGAAAAGTCAGAGTTTCACACCTTGGAGGTTCCTGCTGGGGAAAAAAAGATTACAAAGATCATCCAAGAAATTAAAAACGGTCTCAAAACTGAACAGACCCTCAGAGAAGTAGAGGAGGACAGGATGGAGGGAAGGAGAAGGAGGGAGGGGTTCAATCTCTCTGTTTTCTCCCTCTGTCTTTCAGAATGTTACCCACAAAAGCCCAAAGCTTCGGACTCGTGCATACATGAGGCTAGTCTCTTGTACCGAACGCGAGCAGTATTCACAAACACATATTCTCAAATACTCACAAACAAGACTGTCTCAGTGGACGGCTGCTGTCAGTGAGAATGCTCTTCTTCTTCACACAGATAAAATGAGATGAAATGAATGATAACTGGACTTTAAAAACTGGAATGCACTGTCTTAAAAAAAAAAAGAATTGTATCCGAAACATCCGGTCCCTGCCCTGCCCCCTCCCATGCGAACCGGTGAAGTGCACAGCTGAGTGCAGATTGAGGATCTGTGGGACGTATTTTGTTTTTGAGTTCATTAGGGTTGAGATTAAGTTTGGAAAGGAAACCTGATCCTAAATCTTCACTTAAAGGAATCAGCTTTTACTCCTCACAATCTAATCACAGTCACGATGCTCCACCCCCTCTCTCTTGCACACTAAAACTCTCTTTAAACCCTCCCAATGCGTACAAGGAAAGCAATGAACACGATAAGGAAAGCAAGCTTTTGTCCTGGTTGCACCTTTGCCCCCCAGTCCTTCATGCCACCCACCACTCACCTTCATTCTAGGTCCATTTAAAAAACGTTTCTGTTAAATGAATACTGGCAGTGTTCACTGGAGAGCAGACCTCTGTTTCAGCACTATTTTTAATGTGCCTCATCAATTTCCCTGAGCACTTCACATTTAGGGAGCCCTGGCATCATCTTAAGGGCCATTCTGTTGCAGTATTAGGTAGATGGTGAAGGATTAAGATAATATTAATGTAGACTTCAAATTCGTTGAGAAATCACTGCGATCTGACGCAAATTGATCAAATCTGAAAAAATGGCACGCGTAATTGTGCATAAGCAGCAATGAGGAGTTCAATAAGGTCTCATCCATACGTATCTGTATATTTTAAAAAATTAGCCATGCTCACTGTGTTTTTGCATATCTCTCCAACCACAAGAGAAAGCAAAATGACTCAAAAATGCTTGAAGGAGCATGCCAGCCGAGGAGCGAGTGATAATACCTCATACAATTTTGATATCATACACCTCAAGAAAAACATTAGCGCACTGCGCTAAATATAGAGTGGACTGCAAAGCTAAAGCAGAGATTTTCTAACAAAATAATGGCACCACATTATATTCAAATACTACAAATACTATGTCCTTTGACCTGGAGGCCATCGGCTGACCTGCAGGCCAAACTTTGCAATTCGATTCAAACAGTTTCAACATCCGGTTTCTGCCAGAAAATAAAAGGTTAAAAAAGCAGAAGGAAACCTGTCGCTTGCCATGGGTTCGTTTATCCATATTCCAGAAAGTTCTGTCTTTAAAGAAAAAAGCGAATTGCTTTGTTGGAAAGGGGTATAAGCTAAAAGTGCAATAGCTGGAACAACCTGAAACATGCATTTTGTGTACAATTTGAGCCAAACACAACACGCAACTACTGATTTTTGTCTGATTTCAGACATGTTTTTGTAACTTTAGCTTGGCTGTTATTTTTAGGTTTATAGGTTTCTCCCCATTCAGGAAGAGGAGCCTTTTTTTTTGTATGACTGGAAATAGCTCTGTAGGGATGGCGGTAAACTTAGCGCCATCCCTACAGAGCTATTTCCAGTCATACAAAACCAGGCATTTGACCTGGAGGCCATCTTTTTAAAATAGACAGACTTTTTATAAAAAGACTGAACAAAAATACTTCAAAAAATACTGCAGTATTTCAATTTGAATGTTTCAACTGGGCTTTCTCTAGCAAACCACTCCATCTGTTATGAATGACTGCTGTTAATTTTCTACTCTGCTTGCTTAGCAAGCTAAGGGCTACACAGCTAGCAACAACAAAATGAAAGACAATAGAGTACATTTCTCATTCTAGACTTGATTAACCCAGAGAAACCAATTATTAGATGAATAATATTACATTTTAACAACATTTATGAAATTAGCTTAACTGGCTAATCACTGAGGTTAGCCTAGCGGAGAGCAAGTGCATTCCTACTGAAAAGCTCAGTTTTTTCACTTTAACTTTAACCAACCACCGTAAGGTAAAGTTGATGGTGTTGTAATATAAACAGTACTGAAACAGAGGTCTGTACAACATTGTAGAGGTTAATTTATGACCACCATAAGAGTAATCTACACATTTATAGCCACCTGGTGTTTGGTAATGATGAGTCAGGACAATAGCAATACTGATGCATCATTACAGCAGCAAATAATGAAAAAAAAGTCAGAAAAAAAACTATTCTGAACAGCACAATGATAAAGTCATGCCAGGCATAGTGGACTCGATATGTCTGCACAGCAAACAATCCTCAAATATTTGCTGTATAGACACATTGAGGATTGATAATGGAGGAAATTAAATGAATAAATGAGCAAGTGAATTCAGCCTGGACTTTAAATACACTCTAAATGCCTTAGTCACACACGTATGAAGTGATTGGCACATGCACTCCCAGCCTTTCCCATGCAGTCACAGGTCAACTTGAACTAATGCACAACTATCCACACAACAGTGAAGGGCGTGCCAGAGAAAACCTTGAGGTCATTCTGTGTGTGTGTATATATAAGCGTGAGCCCTCAGAGCGTTAGAATGGCAGGAGGGAAACGACACAGGCAGTGTGGACACCAGCTGTGTGTGAATGTGAAACTCAATTGACCTGTTTCTGCCCCATCCACAAATGCATTTTTGTAGCAACTGTTGTTAGGGTGGGCAAGGTTGCCATCATCACTGTTCGTTGT